>NC_141537.1:97973307-98276641 GCF_021556685.1 Rattus norvegicus | reverse complement strand
CTTGATTGAGTCTCCAGAATGATGGACACTTGAGGTCCCACATGGATCTTTATAGTTTCATGATCTAACTTTTTTACATGAGTGATGTACTGTATTCACTGGGCAAAATATTTGGACATGTCTTTCGGAGCTGTATTGGAGAGTTCATGGAAGTCATAAAAACAAAAATGACTTTACTTATAAAAACGGTTCACTCAGCATAAAAATATGAAGCATTTTAGCATTGACCTCTGGGTTCCTGGAGTAGATTTCTTTGTAAAGATTAGAATACTGATCAAATTGCACTTGGCAGAAAAGAAAAGAAAGGAAAAGAAAAGAAAAGAAAAGAAAAGAAAAGAAAAGAAACAGGTACCACGTAACATATTCATTCAGGCTTAAATGCCTTTGTTCTCTGTTGTGGCTCAGTGAAATTAATCATGCTTATTATATCAGGGAAATTATTCTCAGATATGTGATTGTGTAGCTGAAGTAGAATAAAGTCATTCCAGCTGGAGGGAAAATCTGGGGTTTTCTTAGCTAAATGTGCCCATAACTGCAAGCCTCATTGTACCTCAAAAATACCCACAAACACTTAAATATCCCATGAGAGACAGAAGGGTAGCTCAGCATCACACTTCTGCTTTTCATCATTGGTTCATGTTATGTATAACCAAAAGTAGGAAACTACAACTCTGGGGATAGTAATAAGTTCCACAATCTTCTAATTCCAGGTTGTTGATGCTAAGGGTAAATTCTGTATGTGAGCTGCTACCACTGCACTTCAAGTGGATTCCAGAGATGAGATCAGTACCATATTTGATGAGGAGTAGACTTTGAGTCTGGCTTGTCTTTTATTTGTTTTGTCTTTGTTTCGGGGGGGGGTTGTTTGGTTATTTGATTGTTTGTTTGTTTTTGTGTTTTGTGTTTTGTGTTTTTCTTTTTGGTACCAGTGCATATGTATGGCACTGTCCTCATAGGATGGCAATTGATTCTCCCTTAGAATCTACCCAGGATATCTGGATATTGGATTGTTGTGGTAAAATTTAAAATGTAGGTTTCTTTTAACCTGACCTAGAGCCAGATCTTTGGTACCACGGGGCATCTGTGAGATATTTTCATCTCAGTCAACACAGCATCTCACCTGCTCAGCTCCATCACATATCACAATGCCTCCTAGAACATACCCTGCTGGCTCTCCTGTCATTTGTTTTCTTCATGTGAGGTGGAACTGTAAACTAGCCCTCTTTTCTCTTCAAGTTGCTTTGGGTTATGTTTCCATCATAATAGAAAACAATATTTTATCACAATTTAAAACAATGTGACTATCCTCAGAGTTATTACTTCCTTTCTAAACACAATTAGTAAAAAAGGCTTCCTAAGAGAAAGTCTCTTTGGGGAGGATAGAAAAAATGAACAGGAAAAATTACATATTTTCACCTCATTAAGTCTTAAGAATAATTTCCCATGCATAATTTCACTGAATAAGAAAAATTAAATTATGTTGCATTCTTGCTGGCTTTGAATAAGAATCTTTTCCCCACTTAGGCCTTTGTGTTACATATATAAAACAATGGAATACAAGTTCACAGAGCACTCCATGTAGGTGAACAAAAACTAGATACTCTCTCATAAAACTCAGAGTAGTATTTTTAAACCCCAGTTCCGTGGCCTTCATTAGGAGATAGTAACTAGAGACTATGATGATGGATCACAGCTACTCAGAAGAGTCAGTCTTAGAATGGAATCTCAACAAGTCAGGACAGACCAAAACATAAGTGCAAACAACCTAGGTTTTGTTAAAGTAGACAAAAATACACTATAGGAAGCATAGTCAACGTATTGTGCTTGTCAGATTTGATATCTGTATGGAGAAGAATGTAAATAGATCTATATTTATTACCCAGAATTAAATTCAAATTCACATGGTGAAAGAACTTAACATAAGTTCAGATACACTGATCCTGACAGAAGAGAAAGTAGGGCATAGCCTGAATGCAACAGCATAGGAATAAAGTGCCTAAATAGAGTACCTATGGCATAGGCACTAATATCAAAAATTAATAAACGGAAACTCGTGAAACTGAAAAGTTTCCATAAGGCAAAGGACACTATCAATAAGACAGAGAACAGCAGCCTATAGACTGCAGAAAGGTTTTCATCTACTCCACATACAATCCAGGACTAATATCCAGAAGAAGCCAAAAAGAACTGAATATGCTAAATATTACCAAGTAATACAAATAAAAATGAGTTTCAGATCTGAACAAGATTTTTAGTTGAGGAATCTAAAATGGCTGGGGAATGCTTAAAGAAATGTTGACCATCCTCATTGATCAGAGAAATGCAAATCAAAATTACATAGAAGTTCCATGTTACACCTATCAGAGTGGCTAAGATCAATAACGTAAGTGACACTCACGCTGGTGAAAATGTGGAACACGCCTCTGTTACTGGTGGGAGTGCAAACGTATTCAGCCGCTATGGAAATCAATATGGTAGTTTCTGAGAAAATTAGTAATAGATTTACCAAATGACTTAGTTCTACATACCACTGATGGATATATATAAAGAGATGCTACACCCTATCCTAAGGACTCTTGCTCACCGATATTCATAGTGGCATTGTTCATAATACCCACAAACTGGAAACAACCTAGATATTCATCAACTGAAGATAGGATAAAGAAATTGTTTCACATTTACAAAAAAGAATATTACTCCAAAAGAATATTAGTGTAAGAAAATGGGATCATGAAATTTGTAATAAGATTGAAGGGACACTCCCCATCCTTGGGAGGCCACAAGGAAAACCAGTACAAAAGAAACTCTGGAACCTCTATGGGTGATTCTAGCACAGACTCCTAGTAATGGACAATATGGAGCTTGAAAGAGCCATCTTCTGTAACCGGGTAGGGCTTTAAGTGGTAAAGGTGAGACACCAACCCTCCACAAAATATTTGACCTAAAACCTGTTCTGACTACAAAATACGTAGAGGAAATTACGGCTTGGAAGTTGTGAGAGAGATCAACTAGTGACTGATCTCCCTTGAAGCAAATAGCGCAGGAGGGAATCCCACACCCAACATTTTCTGGAATGCCAGGAAATGAAAGCTGGATAACCCAGAGACCTAGCACAGAACAAAATACTACTAGTTAAGAGGAAATTATTCCTAATGTTATTTGGCTATACTTATAGATCTGTGCATAGTCTAAATTGTCTGTCATTAGAGACATACCTTATGTCAGATGATAGGAGTACATACAGAGATTCACAGCCAAACATTATGCAGACTAGGGGAACATAGCAGAAGCAGGGGAGAAAGGATTGCAAGATCCAGGGCAGCAAGGACTCCAAAGCACAAGGCTCACAGAAGCAACTAAGAAGGTCTTCATGGGGGCTCATAGAGATGAAGCAGCAGTCACAAGGCCTGAATAGGTGTCTGCATTAGATCCTTTACATATGTTATGATTCTATAACTTGAAGAAATGTAGGACTCCTAATAGTCATAGTGTGGATATTTCTGACCCATTTGTCTACAATTAAGACACTTTTCCTCCTTCTCAATTTCCTCATCCTGCATTCATATGATGGATTGTGTCTAGTCTCATTGCATTTTTTTGTCACTTTTGGTGGATACCACAGGGGTGGTGCTGCTCTTCACTGAGAGGAAATGGAGGAGCAGTGGATGTAGAAGAGAGGGTTGGTAGACCCTCTAGGAAGAGGGTGAGAGTGGAAAATTTACTGGGGATATATTGAACAAATATAAGGATAAGAAAGAAAAAGAAAAACTAGCAAAAAAGTAAACACAATATTAAAATACATTTTTAAAAAATAAAAAGAAAGAAAAATTTGGAGTCAAATTTTGCAGACCTCTGAAAAGAATCTTCCATGGGTGGGGTTAATGGACTTTTTAAAAACTCTAATCTTTTCATCTGCTGTGCTTTACTGAGTTCTGGTCAGTCAATAGTCCACAGCCTCCCACACTGTGTTCACTATAGACAATGTTCTTCTACAGTAGGATACAAACACACACACACACACACACACACAAACACACACACACACACACACACGCACACACACCATGCAGTCCAAAGAATTTGAGGAATAAGTTCAATAAATATCAACACTTCAAATTGTGTATCTTAGTGACCTAAAAATGTGACATAGAGTCTCAAAGTTTACAGATATTTCCGAAGAGCACAGTACATTATAGAAAAGATGATATTGGAGAAATCAAGTAATATTCTGTACTTGGGGTAACATTTCTGCCCAGAGGACACAACCAGGATGGAATAGTAGAAACTAAGCACTTTATTGGACTTAGGCTATTGGTCTCTACACTCATTTTCAATAATAGTGATTAATCTTTCTCAAGGTGATGCCCCTGTCCTCTGTGGCATACATGACTTGATCCTCCTGCTGACACCATTTCTTAGCATCTACACATCTAGCTTTCTTACTGTGTGTGAATACACCTGTGGAGGTTGCTTCGGCTCCCTTAGAACATTGTCTATAGTGAACACAGTGTGGGAGGCTGTGGACTCTTGACTGACCAGAACTCAGTAAAGCACAGCAGATGAAAAGATTAGAGTTTTTAAAAAGTCCATTAGTTTTTGTTTCTTAATTCTAGATCTACACAGTAGATTAGTCTCTTACATGTCATGTAATAGAATAAGCTTCTCCTTCAATGCAAGCCTGCAAAGCAGGAAGAATCACAGAAATATTAAATTCTGCCAATAGTGTTAAGAATTGTAAACACTATAGCCCTTTACTGGGAGTAGGAATGACAGAGCGATCTGTTTTAGCCTGTGGTGCTCCCATCACTGAGTCCCACCAATAGAGCTCTTGCTTGAGTCACAGGTTGTTTTCCACTTTCTACTCTGTATCCTTTCAACTTCTTCTTGCTAATCTGATTTCTTACTTTTTAATTTTGCTTTTATTTAATTTTATGGATAAGAATGGTTTTACTTGCAATTATGCATGACATTGTGCCTGCCTGTTCCCAGCAATGTCAAAAGGAGTCAGTAGATGCCATAACACTGGAATTTTTTAAAATGGTTGTGAAGCACTAGTTGCAGGCTAACTAGTGAAGCTGCATCCTCTGGAAGATCAGCCAGTCCTCCTAAAGTACATCTCTCCCTAGCCCTTCCTACTGCCTCTTCTAAGATTTCCAATGTTCTTTCTCTCTTTTTCTTTTGTATTTAACTGTCCTGGGCCATCCATGGTATCACAAGTCAGAAACCTCTACAAATATCCAACCTTCCACAAAGGTTCCATTAATCTCCTTTTACTTCAAATTTTACTTCTATGAAACTGAAAGTAATTTTTCTGGAATTTTCAACTATCTTTGATCCCTAGCTGGGAAGAAGTTCAGAGTTCTCATCATTGTGATGATTTAGCTTTAATTAGAAATACAAATCCCATGGTCTTTCAGTAATGGACTTTTTCAAGTATTTCCTTTTTTGTTGTACTGTCAGATTTTGCTTGTGATATCTGAAAAATGCTTAGAGACAGATGGGACAACCAAGCCTCTCACTTCTGCTCCCATGAGGTTTATGTTATGACTTGTATCACTGTGGGAGGATACTCATCATACTGTAGACAGTGATAGTCTGCCACATCTTCAGACTCCAGGCTGCTGATGGTGAGAGAATAATCTGATCCAGACCTACTGCCGCTGAACCTTGATGGGACCCCATCTGCCAAGTTCGTTGCACGATAAATCATACGCCTAGGAGATTTCCCTGGTTTCTGCTGGAACCAGTTTACATAAATCCCAACGTCCTGACTTGCCCGGCAAGTAATAGTGACTGTGTCTCCCAGAGACACAGACATGGAGGATGGAGACTGGGTCATCTGAATGTCGCATCTGGCACCTAAGAGTAGAGACATAATGAATATACACATAGTTAAGCATTCCACAGGATGACATAACCCAAATACCAGTCAAACTAATCAATGAAATTCCCATTTTAGTGCATTTTACCTGCAAAGCAGAGCATCAATAACCCAAGAAACTGAGCATGGGCCCTCATGTCCATTCTGAGTTCTGACTGCAATGACAATGGCGCTGTATAGTGTGACTGGTTTATGAAGATGTTCCCAAGTCTGTGCAGTGAGGGCATGCAAATGAGTGGGTAACAGATTTGCTGAGTACAGCTCAAAGGCATATTCATCTCAACACTTAGCACAAGCCTTGGGTCACCAGGCACCTGAAGTAAAACCACTTGTATGTCTCCAGAGAATAAATTTCTTTTCAAGTATTTAAACTTACAGATGACATCTGCAATGTAGTTAATATCTATATTAAATAAAATATTTCAAATATAAACTATTGTACTATAGAAGAATGTCCTGCTCTCAGGGAATATACAACAGAGAAGAAACTATTAGATTTTTAGCACACCAAAATAATTAAAATTGGTTAAAATATAGTATGTGTCCACCTTGTGAAGTGTTTGTAGTAGACATTTCTTGAACTTAAAAGGACAATTTCTAATAATCACTTTCAATGCATTAAAATATGAGATTTTGCAGTTTTATCTTTGCTAATGATAGTACAAAGAGACTAAAAACATCCTACATGTACATATAATACTTTGATCCCAGCAATCTGAGTTGCTCGATGTTCTGATTCAATGTAAACATGGAGATACATTCACGCTTACAGACTAAATGAGTACAATTTTCACTCAGTTTGGTATTGTCCATATTTTGCTCTTTTCTACCGTCTTTCGTTATGTCCCATGGTTTTTCAGCATAAAGATTTGACTCGTGATAATACAATTGAGTACTGTAATGTTGAAAATACTGCTATTTTCACATTTTGTTCTTTAACAGTAACTGAAAGAATTATCCTGATTTAGGCAACAGCCGTGTTGTTTCTTTGCGAATCAAAGTCTCCAAACAAGCTACTATGCAAAAATGTTTGTGCATCCTTATAACACAGACATTTTAATACTACAGGTCATACATCTATGTCCTTGCCTAGACCATCCAACTTTATTTGTCTTCAGGAGAAATACAATATATTCAATGTCCTTAAACCAGGGAATCCTTGGGGTCTTTCAGAAAATAATAAAGGACCAACAACGGTGCAGCATTTGTCTGAATAAGCTGATTTTCCGAGTGCCTGTTCTTGAGTGATATGTGAGAACAAATACCTAATCATAAAGCAGCTTCTTCAATATACAAAACACGATCAGCCTCAAGAGTGCCATACAGCAGCTTTTGAATGGGTTAATGGTAATGCTGCCTTCTCTTTCTTCATCATTGTTCTGAACTCCCTTTCTGTTGATATCTAACAAGTGCACCTGTGTCTCTCTTTGATCATTGAGGCTTGAAAGACATGTCTGAGTTCTCACATGGTAGCACCACATTCTGAGGAAGATTCACTCAGGACACTCTCAGTTCATGGTAAGAGGAGGACGACAGTTCTTCTAAAGCAAAACAACAAGTGAATCATTAGTTTGCAGAGCATCTGGGATCTGAATTCTGACACAGCTCCATTAATGATATGTGCAAATATGAAAAGAATTCCAGAAACATTCAACATTCATTCACAAATGGGCCTTAGATTGCATTAAATACTAAATGATTGTTTCAGCTTTTTTTGGGGGGGTTGGTTTTTTTTGTTTGTTTGTTTTGTTTTGTTTTGTTTTTGAGTATACCTTCCTCGGAAAGTATGCACTAATGGTGTAATAGTGAGCATTGCTGTCTTCTGAAAACATTCAACAGCTTCTTAAGATACTCTTACTCGCACATACTGAATAAATACCAGTACTTGTTGAGGTTTGTGTGTTCCTTTATTGTGTTAATTAATAAAACAGACTTTTAAATCTCATGGTTTTAGGAGAGATTATAAGTTAATTGTTTGTCAATAATTGACCTCACTGAACCTTACTGTCTATAACTATCCAAGTCTAGGCTCTAGAAGTTTGAATTGAATTTGACATGTCACAAGAATTTGTCAGGTATAGTTATGAGTTTGAGATGACACATTCTGAAATATATGGCTTATCAATATAATCACATGCTTTTCTTTCTGATAGGGAGAGAATTAGTAGAGGTATACAGAGTGCTTGTTACATTGGAAAAACAACTTTGGGGAATAGTAATCATTGTTCAGGCTACGGTGTTATTTACTTGAAAGAACAGTGTTAGCATTAGGATCTAATACATGGAGTTTAGATGATGCACACAGATCTCATTATCCTTGAGCTTAATTCAGGAGATAGAGAATATCCAGAACTGTAAGGAAATTGTATATATTTTTATTGGATTTTGTTATTTACATTTCAAATGTCATCACCTTTCCCAGGTTCCCATCCATAAACCCATCTCACCCCTCCCTCTTCTTCTATGAGGCTGTGCCCCCACCCAACCACCCAGCCCTTTCTACCTCCCCACCCTGAAATTTCCCTACATTGGGGAACCAACCTTGGTAGGACTAAGGGCTTCTCCTCCCATTGGTGCCCAACAAGGTCATTCACTGCTACATATGAAGCTGGAATCATGGGTCTGTCCATGGGTACCTTTTGAATAGAGGTTTAGTCCCCGGTAGCTCTCATTGTTTGGTATTCTTGTTCTTGGGTGTTTGCAAACCCCTTCAGCACCTTCAAAAATTTCTCTAACTCCTACAATGAAAACCCCATACCCAGATCCTGTGGGGAAAGAGCTGGACTTTCAGAAGTATGGAAAATCCTGAGAGCTCAGGGGAGATTACCAATTCTGCTCACATTCCTAGCCCAAGAGGAACCTGCTTGGAACCCTCTGGACACAGGAACTTAGGAGCCTTCAGGCACAGGATACTTCTGGTCTCTGCCTGTGCCTGGAGCTGAAAGCCAGTCTCCAGGAGTGCTGATACACAGAGAACAGAGATAAGACTACCACTTCTGCTTCAAGGGACCTGTCTGGAGCCTTAAGGACTCAGCAACTCAGGAGCAGTCTGGGAATTTATATTTTTAATCAGTTCTGAAGCTCCTGACATTTAGACACAGAAAACCAATTGCAAGCATCGTCTTTGATTTTTCTAAGTCTGTGGCTTTCCTTAATATTCCAACATTTCTTGAATCATTATCAGGTGGTTACAATGTGAAAGGAATTTTAAGATGAGAGAGTTTCAGAATTATTCATGGCTATAAAACCCTGATTGTCAGCTCTGAACATCTCAAGGTAGAAAAGTTTTAAAAATTACTTTAAAGGAGCACTTGGTTTTTTCTCTGACAGAATCTCAAATGTCTAACCATCATAATGCCAAGAACATGGTGGTAGAGGATACATGAAGTACAATAGCTTTGTTAAAGAATGAAATTATGAAAATAACAAGGGTAAACATGAGAGACAATGGAACAGCTGCAGAAACAAAAACAAAACTCAGGAAACAAAAATCAAAAAATACCTTTTCTTCAGAAACACTATGCAGGTACATTTTGATCTAACTAATCTCTTATTTTATTCCACTTCCTAATGTTCCCAAATGGTATAATACTAAACATTAAGTTTTCAACTAGACACTCAAGAACACTATAGATTTAAACTTTAACTTTACCTCTCTGGCCCCTAATGTTAATCCTTGTATTAAATTTAAAAAATCAATAAGTTCAAACGAATTATGAGTCTGCAAATCATTACAGCTATTGAAATTAAGAAAAGTGAAATGAAAAGCACCCTGGGAAACTCAGAAATGATTTTGGCTATAAGGTCATATAAAATCTGTACAAAGAGAAGCATGGTGCAGTCAAGGCAGTACCGTTCCAGTATCTGCCTGCGTCCAGAGCTGAGAGCCAGTCACCAGGTGTCTCAGTCACCTGAGAGCAGATTTAAGACCAAATTTTGGCTCCTAGTAATCTGCCAGGAGGCCTCAGAACACACAAATCCAGGAGCAATCTGGGAAAGTATCCTTCCAGTTTCTGCCTGTACCTGGGGCTGAACAGCTCTCTGTATGCAGTTCTGGCTGTAATAAAACAGGTCTATAGGAGTGCTAACACATAGGCTTATGGGAGGGTCTAACCACAGTCAGAGACAGCAAGATAAATTAACCACAGACAAATTGATGGTGAGAGGAAAGGGCAGGCACCTAACAGAAACCATGATTACTTGGCATCATAAGAAACCAATTCCTCCCATCACATAATAGTCAAAACACCAAATGCACAAAAAAAGAAAAATAAAAGCAGTAATGGAAAAAGGGCAAGTAGCATATAAAGTCGGACCTATAATGATTATACCAGACTTCTCACCAGAGAATTTGAAAGCCAGAAGATCCAGGATAGATGTCATATGGACCCTAAGTGAATATAAATGTCAGCCTAGGCTACTATATCCAGCAAAACTCTCAATTAACATAGATGGAGAAACCAAGATATTCCATGACAAAACCAAATTTACACAATACCTTTCTAAAAATCCAGCCCACCAAAGGATAAAAGATGGAAAACTCCAACACAAAGAGGGAAAATACACCCCAAAAACATCAAGAAAGTAATCTCCTTACAACAAATTCAAAAGAACAAAGACTCACAAACATAAATCCACCTCTAACAACAAAAAGAACAGGAAGCAACGATCACTATCCCTTAATATCTCTTAATATTGATTCAATTCCCCAATAAAAAGACAGAATAAGGGGTTGGGGATTTAGCTCAGTGGTAGAGCGCTTGTCTAGCAAGCACAAGGCCCTGGGTTCGGTCCCCAGCTCAAAAAAAAAAAAGATAGAATAAATGACTAGATATGAAAAGAGGACACAGCATTTTGCTGCATACAGACAACACACCTCAGAGACAAAGACAGACACTTTCTTAGAGTAAAAGGTTGAAAAACAACTTTCCAAGCAAATGTTCCGAAGAAACAAGCCATTCCTTTTTATTTTTTTTATTCACATTTCAAATATTATTCCCTTTCCCGGTTTTGCATACATAAGCCCCCTAATCATCCCCATCCCCTTATTCTATAAGGCACTTTCCCTTT
This sequence comes from Rattus norvegicus, assembly GCF_021556685.1. NCBI lineage: Eukaryota > Metazoa > Chordata > Mammalia > Rodentia > Muridae > Rattus > Rattus norvegicus. Next base: position 98,265,690 of record NC_141537.1, on the reverse strand, counting down.
CCATCCACCCCCTCAACCATCCCTCTGACTTTCCCCTACACTGGGGGTCCAATCTGGTCAGGACCAAGGGCTTCTCTTCCACTGGGGCCCCAAGAGGTCATACTCTGCTACAAATGAAGCTGGAGCTGTGGGGCAGTCCACTATAGTCTTTGGGTAGTGTTTTAGTCCCTGGGAGCTCTGATGGGTTGGTATGGTTGTTCTTATGGGGATGAAAACCCCTTCAGCTCTTTCAGTCCTTTAGATAATTCATCCAATGGGGGTTTCTTTCTCAATTCAGTGGTTTGCTCCTAGATTTTGACTCTGTATTTGACATGCTCTGGCTGTGTTTCTCAAGAGAAATCTAGATCTATCTGTCAGCATGTACTTCTTAGCTTCATCAATCTTATATACGTTTGGTTACTGTATATATATATGGACCCCATGTGGGGCAGGATCTAAATGGCTGTTCCTTCAGTCTCTGCTCCAAACTTTGCCTTCACATCACCACCCATGGGTATTTTTGTTCCCCCTCTTAAGAAGGAGTAAAGCATCTGAATTTTGATCATCCTTCATCTTGAGCTTCATGTGGTCTGTGGATTGTATCTTGGGTAATTCGAGCTTTTGGACTAATATCCACTTATTGGTGAGTGCATACCTTGTGTGCTTTTCTGTGATTGGTTTACTTCACTCAGGATGATATTTTCTAGTTCATTCCATTTGTCTATGAATTTCATGAAGTCATTGTTTTTGATAGCTGAGTAATACTCCATTGTGTAGATGTGCAACATTTTCTGAATCTTTACTCTGTTGAATGGCATTTGGGAGTAACAAGACTAAGTTACATGCTGTAATATACTCCCAAACTCTCAGGCTGCATTCTGATGATTTTGAATGTGATATCTATACCTAGCTCACTGCCACTGAATTTGTCTGGGAACTTAGGAAATTGGTTGAAAACCTGGTAGGTATGGAGCTATATAAACTGCCCTAACTTCTACAGGTTCCAATGCAAAATGAGTATCCATTACTATATAGGAGGCTCTGATTAGACCTACAAGAGATAGAGGCTTGATCTCCAAGGCTGACAGGCAAGGAGAGGAGTGTTAGGGTCATCACAGCATCACCATTAGATGCTGAAATATTGAGAAAGAAATGAATAGTTATGAACACAATTCATAATCAATCTTTGCTGTTACTATCTACACATTTCTTTCACTTGAGATGTTTATTTTTACAAACAATTCTTTATATGCTAAAACTCCCCTACTAACAACAACAGAAAATGAAATGAAAGCACTAGAGGCTTCTACGCATGCCTCCAAACATCCCATTGAGTCCATCTATGCAATAATCTGTATTTTATCACAGATTATCACCCATTTGTATCCTCCACATAGATATGAACTTCACAGGTTCTATAATGTAGGATAAGACCAGGCCTCTCATACATAAAGAGAACATATGTGATCAACAGTGGGACCCAGTGCTAATGCTCCCTACTCATCCTCCTCTCTCAATTCTTTCTCTCCTCACCAGGAATCCTGAACAACAGCAGCACCAAAAGGCTAACAGGCAACTTTATTTCGAGGAAACAACCTGAGATATTGATCAGTCACTGCAAGGTGACACCTGTGCTTTTATCTCAAAATAAAATAAATGGCTCTACCCTAAGGAACTATATCCAAAGACCCAAGCTATTGATAGACTATAGGTAGGAGAAAGAGTGATGTAGGCATATCCGGTCCACAAATCTCAGAGAAAAATATAGATATCTTCTATATCATTGCAGACAGTAGTAAAATAATATGTGCTGCTTGAAAATAGTACTTTACAACATGTGAAGGTTGCTTCTGGCTCCCTGATTTTTGTTTCTTAAGTCTAGGCCTACAGACTAGCCTAGTCTCTGACATGTACAGTGATAACATAGACTTCTCTTCAAGTGCCATGCTGCCAACCAAGAAGAATCACTGAAACATCAAATGTCATTAATGGGGTTAAGGATTATGAGCATTGTGGGATTCTTCTGGGGTAGGGATGACAGAGGTGTCTCCCATCACTGTGTCCCACCAATAGAGCTGTATCTTGAGTTACATGCGGCTTTCTACATTTTACTCTGTATTCTTTAAGCTTCCTTTTGCTAATCTTCTTTGTTTTTTTAAGAAATCTTTTATTTTATTTCATGTGTAAAATATTTTTATTTCATTTACATATAACAATATGCATGTCTATGCCCAGTAATTACAAAATCACTTTATCCTTTAAGGATACCAAAATATCCTATGAACATTAAACAACACAGAAGTGAATAGAGAATATATCCATGGTCCTAAGGTGGACTACTGTTCTTTAAAAGCATATATATGTTTTACATGCAATTTTGTAAGGGCATTATGCCCTTAAGGACAGAAGATGATACTGAATTTTCTGGAAATGAAGATGGGTCACCTGGTGGGTGAGAATCAATTCCAGGCCCCTATCAAGAGCACAAATGCTCCAGTCTCATAAATGGCTTTTAAAAGTATATCATCTCCAACTTACAAATAAACTGAATGTAATATCCATAATAAAGCTTAAAGCGTTTTGAATGTTGGTAAACTTAGTCTAGAATTTATGTGGAAAGTTAAATGACAGCATAAATAAGACAATATGAGGCCTATTGTCTTATAATACCCAAAAGTGGTATTATTTCTTCTTCCTTAACCCTTCTCTGTTGTATAAAAATGGACTGATTAAGATTGTAGTATACTCCTGCCTCCAGGATGTATACTAGGTGTTTCTTTTGTGCCACACATGTGTCAATAGGTGCCATAGAAGAGATAGGATGTGTCTCTGATCAGTATTCTGACCAATAAACATCGGAATAATTAGTATCCTAGCATTCCCTGAAAACTGCGACTTCAAAATGGCAACCAGTCTGGAGCCAGGCAGGCCCAGACACTTTTCAATTACAGGGAGACAGAAACTTGAAGAACCACACTTAGGACTATTGTCTCTAGGAAGGAGTAAAAGACAACCTTTGCAAGGGACAACTCTGGCAGTCAGAGCAAGGAGCAAGCACAAGACAATCACCACATTGACAACATGGGGCCCAAACAAGGAGCTAAACTGAGATAACGACCAGTCTATCTGAGGGGAACCCTGAGAAACAGACCATGACTCAGATGATCTCTGCCTAGAAACAGAATATATGAGAAGCACTGCTGAGACCACTCCTGAGACAAACCAAGATACTCAGACCCCACAGGCAGAGCTAAGAGAAGCAAAAACATGGTAGAGAAGTGAAAAAGAAGGAGAAGCAGAAAGATGTGGGCACAAAGAAGAAAGGCAGAACTGGAGTCTCAAAAGTTATGAGCAACAGCATGATTGGAGTAGCTGGTGATGCACCTGGAACAATAGAGGGTTTCTTGGCACTGTAGGAGCAATGGTCATTTACCAACCAAGTCCAGGTAAACATACACAGAATCTGCCCTGGGACATACTGATGTCTGAAGGCATGCAAACATGTCTCTACCACTCACTGGCTCATCATAGAAGAGATGGTCATAAGGACATGAGAGTAGGAAAGCTGACCCTGGCCCTAGCGACTTGCAGCACTTGGGAAAGTCAGAGTCCACACATTACAGGAGTAGTGAGTGAGCTGGCCAAGAGGATAGAAGCAATCATAAAAGAGGTTGCCTTAGTACTTTTCTCCTACAGTGCATAGATGAGAGAGACAGAGATGCCCTCCTCACACCTTATCACCTATGTCAAACAAGAGACTTTGTGCTGGTATCATGAAACAGGAAAGCAGGACTTACCTTCTTGAGGTGCAGCACTTATGACAGCAAACTCTGCAACTTGCCCAAGCAGCACTGTAGAGCTGGTCCTGATGGCAGGGGACAGGAAAGCTGGACATGAGTGTCTAGTTATGACAAAACTGGTTCTGCCCCTTCTCTGCCATGTGGTGACATAAACAAGGGAGAGATGTCCCCCCATACCTTTTGCCATATCCAACAGGCAGAAAATCTGGCTCCAAGGATATTGTAGTGGGGGATCTGTCTCTGTCACTTACCTGTTCATCATTATAGAGACTAGACCTTGAATCTCATCTACACAGCATAGTAGAGCTGATCCTGGGTGGGAAGGTTATAAACAAGTTATTCCTGAGGGCATGCGTGTGGAGGAACTGGCCCTGCCATTTTGCTGCTGCACAGTGGGAGAGAGAAATCACATTCACTCCACTGTGCCCTTGCTTCTGGAAGAGGACAAGAGAATTGGCCTCAGTGAGGTTATGAGAGCAAGAGAACTGTCTATGACCCTCAATTCTCACAACATTTTAGAAAGAAAACCCTGCATCTGACCTGGGCAGCACATTAGAACTGTCCCTGCCTATGCAGGATGCAAGTGAGCCAGCCCAAAAAGCCTGAGGACAATACAGCTGACCCTAGCTCTTGTCAGCTATCAATGGGGCAGACAGGGTCGTCAGATCTTCTTACTCTCTCTAAGCACTTCCTCACTGCTCCTGAGGTCATTAGAGTGGCAGAACAGGTCATGCCCATCACCAGCTGCATCGTTAGGAAGAGTTGGCCCTGCACATCTCCTGGACAGCAAGATAAATCTGGCACTGATTGTGGAGGTTGGTGGTGAGGCTACAACAAGAGCATGAGGGTTGATAGCAGAATTGGCCAGACAACTTCAGACCTAAGTCCAGAGTTTTGAATTGTTCCACCATAACATCTATCCCATTGATGACTTGCTGGAGTGCATAATTGAGCAAGTCCTACAATTCAAAACTACAGGATCTCCACAGGGTATCCAGTAGAAGTCCCAGTGACATTGCAATACTGATAGAGGAGCAGAAGCCAGAGGCCTTTTGTCCCAGGCCAATGAGTCATTTATAATGAAGATTTGCAAGCTTTGAGATATACACAAAGTGTGTACTGTAAAGTAAACTGTGACACATTACAGTTTCCATGACAAGATAGTTTTCTCTGATCAGGTACGTGATAATGTGTAAGAATGAAGGATTGCAGGTGAGAAGAGTGGGACAGAATATGTGTTTGGAGTACATGATGTGAAATCTACAAAAATAAAAATAAAAATAAAAAATAAATAAATAAAATTTTGCCTGAGAGAAAGAGAGGAAGATAAGGAGGGAAGGACGAAATACAAAAATATGCAGAGAGGAAGAGAAAGAGACAGAGACAAAGAGAGAGAGAGAGACAGAGACAGAGACAGAGAGACAGAGAGACAGAAAGACAGAAAGACAGAGAGGCAGAGCCAAAAACAGAGACAAAGACAGAGACTATGTGTACTCTAGGAACACAGATAGGTGGATACATAGATGGAATATCATAAAGATGTAGGAATAGATTTTACACAGACACATCTAAAAGCACAAGGAAAAACAATATAGATATCTACTGCTGTGTTGGTATTTTGTTTGTTTCAAAAACTATGCTCAGGAATATCAATTGTTCAATAATACAACTACTAGAAGCATCTTCAAGACAACTCTTTATTCTCTATGATTTCATATAAAGAAATAGGAATTCCACTACATGCAGTGGGATTAAAAGTTGTATGAGGATGATTGAATGATATTTGTTTCTTGTAAGCAAAGTTGAGAAAATAAGAGCCAGAATAATCCTATGTGAAGTGAAACAGACTGCTGGGAGCATCAGTACCAGCTTCTGGAATTTCGAGACACAGCACAGTTGATATTCAGAAAGTCTTCTCTTTCCCTGTCACATGAGTCCTAGCATTTCTGAGAAAATCAAAGAATCCTTTCACTGTCAGTTTCTCTAGGTTATATTTCCATGGCCTTTAAATACTGACAATTACAAACTAATCTTTTTATTTAATAATATGTGCTCAGAAAGTCAGAAGAGGCTTCTACTGTTCTTCATGGGTCCCAGCTTATGTTACAACTCCACAATGGAAAGACTGTGTCCTCTATTAAGGCAGAAAATATATTTGGTACTCTGTATAGCTGAAGAGGAAGAGACTAAAAGATAGGGTACAAAGTGAGTGATTCAGCTTTATCTAGATAAATAAATGACTCTTTGTTCCCTTTGCTAAAAACCTCTTACATCTAACATCTTACCTCATGAGGAGAAGAAGATGGGACAGCCTAACCTCTCACTTCTGCTTCCATGGGAAATTATGTAATGATTTGTATCACTGTGAGAGGAGACTCTTTATACTGTAAACAGTCATAGATTGCAATGTCTTCAGACTCCAGGCTGCTGACAGGTGAGAGAATAATCTGACCCAAGTACACTGCTACTGAACCTTGATGGGACTCTATCTGCCAAACTGGTTGCAAGATAGATCAGGTGCTTAGGAGATTTCCCTCATTTCAGCTGGAACAAGTTAAAATAAGTGCTAGTGCCATGACTTGCCCAGAAAGTAATAGTTACTCTGTCTCCCAGAGATGCAGCGTGGAGTATGGAGAATGAGTCATCTGGATGTCACATCTAGCACTTAGGAGTGGAGACATATCAAATATTCATGTACTTAAGCATGATGAAAAATAGGATGTTCCCCCCAAATACCTGTGTAACAGTCAATTTTCTATTTAAATTTATTTTACCTGAAAACCAGAACAATAAGAACCCAAGAAACTAAGCAGGGGGGCTCACGCCCAGGCTGATGCTGAATGCAACGGTAGTTGTAAAAGTGTAATGTCTATTTTGAAGTCCCTAAGGCTGTGCAGTGAGTATAAGCAAGTGATTGGGAACCAGCTGCAAAACCCACTCACCTCAGATCATGGCATAAGCCCAGGGTCCCAAAATGCCCAAAGTCAGACTATATGCATATATACATATAAATATACATACATACATATATATGTAGAGAGAGAAAGAGAGAGATTTGCATTTTTTTCAAAGATTTAATTTTATAGATGACATTTCTAATGTGTGTAGATCTATTTTATATAATATATTTTAAATATATGCTGAGGGTATAGAGAACAGTATCCTGCAGTCAGAAAATATTCAACAGAGAAGAAACTATTAGACCTTTAACTCACTCAAATAATTATGATTGGTTAAAAAAATAGGATGTGTTCCCCTGTGAAGTGTCTGTTAGTTTGGGGTAGGCATTGCTTTAAATTTAAATGATAATTTATCAGAACTGTTTTCAATAAATTAAAGTAAGATTTTATACCTTTAATCTTGTTAACAACAGTTTAAAAAGAGAACATACACTGTGGGTACAAAGATAACACATTGGTCCCAAGAACGTGTATCACAAAAATTTCAATTCCTTATGAATACTGAGGTACTTTCCTACTTTCAGACTTAATGGGTTCACATTTTGCTCAGTTTGGAATCTTCTATATTTTGCTCTTTTCTGCCATTTGCTATTTTTCCCAAAATTCCTCACTACAAATGCTTGAATAGTGATGATAGACTTGAGTGGTATAAAAGAAAACACAGCTACTCAATACATCATTGTGTTGAGACCTACTAATGATATTTTCAACTTTCTTGAGCAGTAACTAGATAAATTATTCTGATTCAAGAAACAGACTCACTATTTCCATGTGGGTCAAAGTTGAAAATATGAGATAAGATGCATAAATGTTTGTGCATCCTCATAACACAAATATTTGAATACCACAGATGACATATCTATGTCTTTGTCTTGAACATCCAGTCTTATTCATCATCAAGCCAAGTAAAATCTTTTCAGTCTCAATATCTTTGTCCTGAATCCAGGGAATCCTTTGGTTCTTTTACAATCATAAATATGAAAGACTGAACAGTATGAGCTTAAGCTGAAACCCACTGATTTTCTAGTAGCTGGACTTGTGGGATGTGTTGCTATGAATGCCTAGTCATACTACAGCTTCTTCAGTACCCAGAGCACCATCCCCATCAGTACTACTACACAGCAGCTTTTGGATGGATTAACAGTAATGGTGCCTTCTCTGCCTCTTCTCTGCACTCTCTTTCTTCTCATATCTAAGAGCTGTATCTATGTATCTCTTTGATCTCTGAGACTTGGAAGATATTTTTACATTCTCACATGATAGCCCTGGGATCTGAGGAAGATTCACTCAGGACACATTCAGTTCATAACAGGAGAATGAATCAATAACAGCAAGTGAATCAATAGATTACAGGGCATCCAGGATCTGAATGCTTACCACATCTCATTAAGAGATATGTGCAAATATGATGAGAATTCCAGGAACAACTTTCCTTTACCTTAGATCAGATTAAGTAACAAATGATTACTTAAGTGTTTGGATTATAAATACATATGAAAGTATGTGTTGATAGGATAGTGGTCAGCAAAGTTACCTTCTCAAAACATTCAACTAACTCATAAAACTTGAATGAACATTGTACACCGCGAGATTTGTTTGTGTTCCTAATCAGTTGCTTAATAAATATGCCTTCTATTTTTTTTCAGATTTCTAAAAGGTCAGGTTTTAAGGACATGTTACTGGCTAATCATTGAGGAATAACAGGCTTCACAGTACCTCCCTATAACTGATCAAGTCTAGGCTTAAATCTTCAACATTAAAATTAACATGCCAAAATGCCTTTTAACGTGTAGTTGAGTTACAAGTTTAAGATGATATAAAAACTCTGAAATGTCTGGGTGAAATCAATATAAGCACATATGTTTTTCTTATAAGGAGAGAGGGAGTTGAGCTATACAGAGGGGTTGTTACAAGGGAAAAGTAAACTGTGGGAAAGAGTGCCCATTGTTCAGGTGAATATGGTGAATTCACCTGACAGTAGAGGAAACATGAAGTAGAGCATCTTGGTTCAAAGAGTGAAAGAGATAGAGTGACTTATAGCATTATAGGTTAATTGCTAGGATCAAAAGCTAGGAAAACAAAACAAAATAACCCAAGAATAAAACAAATTTTTTTCTTTAGAGACACTTGAGATTACCTTTTGTTCTTAACTAGTCAGTCTCTTGTTTTCTTGCACTTCCTAATGGTAAAATGTAGTAAGAATTGAGATTTCAACAGAGGCACTCAGGAAACACTATTGGTCCAAATTATAGCATTACTTCTCTAGCTCCCAAATAGTCTTAAGATGAAAAAAAAGGAGACAAGATATGGTCAGTAATTACAGATCCTGCATTTTCAAAAGTCACATTATAATCCCCTGGAGATTAAAGAAATTTTTTAGCTATAATATAATATAAAGTCTGAACAAAAGAAGGTGATTAATATATTAAATATCTGTAATGATAGACTCTGTGACATATATTGATAAAGATATTCTGTTTTACATATAGAGACCATGTCGTAAAAAAGAAAAAAGTAAGAAAGGCAGAAAATAAATTATAAATTTCCAACAAAGAATGGAACATGGTGAACATTCCCATTTTAAAAGAACTTATAAAATATCCAAAGCTACAACTGAACAAAAGCAAGGCCATAATCAGTGTAACAATTAAATCATGAGGCACCATCGCTATCTGCAGAGCACGAAGTGAGTGATAGGAAATCACACAAGCATTGGCAGCCATAAATCTATAACTTTGTCTTCTATAGCCAAGTATTCTATATTGGGTTGGCGTCATATTTAGCCTACTCTATTTCTCAAATATATTCTAGGCTCTTGGCATCTATTTCTTCCTAGATCTGGTGTATGCTTTGCATCAGCATCAGAAATCAAGCCATCGCCTTCAGAATGAACCTACAGAGATTCCACAGGTGCAATGTACTGACTGGCCTCAAAGACATTATTATGAGATCTTGTAAGAGGCCTTCATGACACCAAATTTGCTGCATTCTCCTTTTCTGAAAAGCTAGCATCATGTTACAGTTATTCTGTAGTTGTACAAAGTTCCTGACCATGTCCTATAGATAGAAGGCAATAAAGTGAGTGAGGGCACAGCCATTCCTCAGAAATATGCCCTCAGGATTATGCAGTCCAATTCAGTCAACTTCCTTCAGATCCCACACACTCCAAAAGCAACATAATCTGAGGAAGATAACTCTATCCACAAACCTGGGACAGAGGTCATGCTTGAATGGCAACTCTTGAATTTAATACTTCTATTACATTTCTGATATCTGAGTAGGTGAGAATCTAAATATTAATACTATGGAAAAGACCTGAGTTTTCTTCTTTTTTGTTTTTAATATTGAATTTTAAAAATCGATAGTTTCTTTGACCATATTTATTCATACGCTATTAAATTCTTTCCAAATAATCTCATATCTATTCAACTAGTTCTTTGTTTCTTCCTTTATTTTTTTCAATTTCAGAAATGTTATACTTTTGGCATCTCCTAATTGGAGATGAGTCAGAGATTTAAATGAAAGAAAATAGCCATACTAGGATAATATGAGGTATTCCATGTCACCAGTAAATCTGGTTTTATCTTTTCTGCTATCTGTAGAACAGAGTCACCTATTTGATAAATGTGTCTCTAAAGCCAAGAACCTATAGAAAGCCAGGCAGGCCTCCATTCAGACACAATCCCCAAAACCCACAGATCATGGAACATTTAAAAGACAATTTATATAACTGAATAAAAGGACAAATAATAGCATAAATGTACAAAGGTTTTAGTAAGATGGTAGAACATGGCAAGTGTCATTTAAAAACTTTCATGTGTTATTAGTTGATATTTTTTAATGTACGCTGTGTTTGTGCCTGAGTGAGTTTATGTGCATTGTATGCAGGCAGATGAAAGAGGAGTAAAGAAGAAAGAGTTGCGAGCCTATTGACGTGGTGGCTAGGAATGAAACACAGTGTTCCTGACCACTGTTTCATACTTCCAGCGCCCATTTTTAAAAAGGATCATATCGAGGACTATGTACTATGCAGTTATGTAACACTTAATTAGACAGTGGGATCTATGACTGCATGGACATGCATTCATGAAAAAATCATGACTTCCACTGAACCTTCTGCTAAGCTGATTACCTTTTAAAATCTTCACTGGTGGTGTAGAATTAGAAATGTCACAGGACAAGGGACTAATTACAATTTATCTTAGGCAAGATTTAGAACTTTAACAACCAATTTTCCTCATCCACTTCTTGTCTGAACTAATATCCTTGTAACTAATATTTGCAGACCATAAGGTACCAAACACCACCATGCTAAATAAGAATGCTGTCCACATCTGAGGTCTATATCATTGGTTTCACCACTTCAACTTAATTGTACCATCAATGTTTCTACCAATGCATTAAAATGCTCAGGTCAATAATTTCTTTGTTCTGTTACTATATAAAGTACATCACTCTGTTACACGGCAGGAACATGGAAAGAGTGATAACCTATATCTGTCTTTCCAAACCAGGGTCATTCATACTTAGATACAGGATAATCTATATCTTCAATTTGTGAAGATGTGACTTGTGAATTTGTATTGGTTCCTGGGACATCCTACAGTGGAGAAGCATTAATGCTAACCAAAGACAACGTAAGAGGTATAGGAAAAAGGATGCTTCCAGTTTCCACCTCTGCACAGAGCTGACTAGGTCCACAGCTCTCTGGACCCAAATCCTGTGAGGGATAGTAGGACGCTTAACAAGTGATGAGAACCATGACAGTAGAGGTGGGACCACCACTTCTGCAAAAATCCTAGCCCAAGAGAAACCCACCTGGAGCCCTCTGGACACAGGAAACAAGTTGCAGTCTGAGACAGGATCCTTCTAGTATCTGCCTGCATGTTGTGCTGACCCTGTGTCACAGCTCTCCCTAACCAGATCCTGCTTGGAGAAAACCAGTCTCCGGGATTGCTGACACACAAGGTTACAGAAGATACAAGCCACTGTGAAACATCAAGACCAGCTAACACTAGAAATAACCAGATGGGAGGAAGCAAGCACAAGAACCTAACCAACAGAAACCAAGACTACTTGGAATCATCAGAGCCCATTTCTCCTACCAAAGCAAATACTACATATCCAACCACACAGGAAAAAAAAAGATGGATTTCAAATTACACCTCATGATGATGATAGAGGACTTTAAGAAGGACGTAACTCCCTTTAAAAAATACAAGATGACTAAACTAAACCTGAACCAGTCCCACAGATCCCTGCACCCAAATCCCACAAGGGAAAGAGCTCAACTCCCAGGAGTGAGGACAATCCTGAGACTTCATGGGAGACTCCCACTTCTGCTCGAAAACCAAATACAAGAACACATCAAAATAATCATATAGCATGAACAAGTAGGCTTCATCCCAGGGATGGAAGGATGGTTCAATATAAGGAAATTCATCAATATAATCCACTATATAAACAAACTCAAAGAAACAAAAACATAGGGTTATTTCATTAGATGCTGAAAAATCATTTGACAAAATTCAATACCCATTCATGATAAAAACCCAGGAAAAATCACAAATTCAAGGTCCATATTTAAACATACTAAAAAGCAATATGCAGCAAACCTGTAGCTAACATTAAAATAAATGGAGAGAGACTTGAAGCATTCCCACTGAAGTCAGGACTAGACAGGATGCATACATGTTGTGCTGACCCTGAGTCACAGCTCTCCCTACCCAGATCCTGCTTGGAGAAAGCCAGTCTCCAGGAGTGCTCACACACAGAGAAATTGAGAAAGAAAGAATAGATATGAGGGGGGGAGGCAGTAGATAGTTGTTAAGTAGGTACCTAGAATGAAAATTAGGCAGATAGACAGATAGATTCACTGATTCAAGAGAGCATCCACGAAGACCCTGGAGACCTCCAGAACAATAACTGATGAGGGAGGCCTGTTATGCTTTGTTCTAACAAGAGTTAAAACAAGGAATAAATACTGTTAGATTGGAGTATATAGAAAAACCATTGCAGTGAAATGAGACATCATGAAGATACTAAGGTACTTAATCACATCACATGGAAGCAAATCTATAAAGCACTCTGAGTCTGTACCTTGACTTACTGTATGAGAACAACTTGCATGCTAAAGGAACTGCTGCGCCCGTCAGAGTATAAAAGTAAGAGCTATGTTCCTATACTTCCTATTGATGCTTCTTTTGCTGCTGCTGAATCTTCCTTTATAGACACAGAAGGAAGCTGCTATAAAGTTCTCACTCTTTTACTTCTTCATGAGGGCATCCAGTCCATATTGCATTCTCATTCACCGAAACCTCATGTCCATCGGTAATCCCACAATCACCCTAAGATACAAACTAATGTAGATCCTCCACAGATTGAGAAACAATGGAGAAACCTGCTAAAGCCACTGACACAATGATGTCCTGCCCCAAATCTGTCTTTGAATGCAGGTAACCCAGCAATTGAGAAGAACCACATCTCAGTAAGTGGGTAAACCTCAGCTTTTAAAGATCGGCCACTGGGAGACTTGCAAGCTTTGTGGATATTGTTTGCAATTGAATTATACAGACTACAATAACATACACACTAAAAACTAAATACAACCTACAGTTCCCAGGCATATTTCCACAAGAAAGACTTTCATTATGAAAACCATCAATAAAACTTATAGAACCAATAATTATGTGGCACAGCCATTTCCTAGATGAATAGTGCAAATCATGAAGCCAGCATAGCTGTTTTTACAATGTGCCAAGAGAGCTGAGCCAAAATCTGTGATTGCTGACCTGAGGCCCTTTATTATCAATTTGAGTCTCTGCATGTTAAAGTTTTGGGGCTATTAACATAATGATTCAGTCATGACTTCTTTTACAAAATCATTTCTCAATTTCCATAAGACAGTCCTAAATGTACTACTCCTGCTCTCACGGAAGATACCTTAGGTGACCCTACTAGGGAATATTCTCTGTGCCTTGGAGATTGTTATTTTCCCCTAAGGTAGTTTCTGAAACAAAATAATTAGAATAATTTCAAATCAGAGGAGGCTGTCAAGGTGCAGCAGGACTGGAGAAATGACAACAAATCATAGCAGAGAACTCCTTTTAAGAGGTATGTGGCATGTCTTAGAACTATAACCTTCAAGGTAAAATACAATACATATTAAGTCCCTATTAAGAACTCAGGAGCAAAAGCTAAAATTACTAACATAATATGCCATGTACAGATATTCCAAGAATGATATAAAAGAATGTAAGAAGAATAAAGTATTGGGATTTGTCATTATAGGAAAAGATTGCCTTACACTTGGTTTTTGTAATGAGAATTAATGCAAAAACAAAACAATTCCTTTAGTAAACAACCTCTTATAAAATCACAAATAACAGCTACAACAATTCCTAAGCCTGAACTCTCAAGATTAGGCAAATCTTCAAATAATATGATTCACCATTAAAGGATAATAATATATTGCTTGAACAAGGGTGACTCTAATGGACTGAATCAGTCTGTCTATATTCTAAGAATCTTGAAACCACAAGGTGCTGCCAGACAAAGAACATTCCTGCCTGCTTGCTTGCTTGCTTGCTTGCTTGCTTGCTTGCTTGCTTGCTTGCTTGCTTGCTTAAACTAGAATGATTTGTAAAATTTTAAGAATAAGGATATAGAGCTGATGATAATAATTTTTTAACCATGTTTTACCTGAAACTCTGGACATACAAGAAATGTATACTCAGGACAAAATGATGTGATCTGTATTTCTTGAAACCATGAATGTTTTTTGAATCTGTATAAAATATATTCTTATTGTTAGTAGGTTAGAATCCCAAAGCAGTGCAGTCTTGATGTCTTATTCATCTCTCTCCTTTCCTGTTCCTTACAGTGAGAATGGACCCCTTTCATGAGGGCAGCACCTAGGAATTATACCAGAATCACAAAGATCAACATAAAGACTTAAGAAATAAAGACAAAGAAGTAAAACTAATTCTCTGGATGAATATACTGAATTCCTGGTTACAGTGTCCTTGAGGAAATAAAATCTACACAATTATTTTAAAAGACATTTAAAATAATGTCCCCAAATCTACTTAGAAAGATAAAAAGCATGTGGATAGACCTCTAAATTTAAAAGAACAAAAATATGAATGAGAATTAACAAACCCACATACTTCATTAAAAGAAAGCAATCAAAATGAAGTTCAAAGTATCAATGAGAAATAGTTAAAATCATCAAAAAAATCTAGATTAATGATGTGAAATATTCTGGTTGTGGAGACAACACAATGGCTATTAAAAGAAGAACAAGAAGTTAGTGGTACATAAGATCTAGTCAAACCACTCATCCAGCCAGATGAGTTTAGCTAGAGCTCTCAGCAGGAAACAATTACTCAAGTTCCCCTGCTCCTCCCTCTCACACAGACACAAAATGTTCTGCTCCTCTCCAGTCAAATTGCAAAATGGGCAGTCCTAGGCAAGGAACTGATTGTTAGAGTCTGGATCACTGTGTGAGGAAGATATGAACCTTGCATGCAATAATAAACTCCTAAATTCTCAGCTTCCACTCTGCTGATTTCAAGTGTAAAATTTGTCTCTGATCCACTGCCAGTGAATCTATCAGGGACTCCAAAGTCAAGTTTGGACACCAGATAGATTAGGCACTTTGGAGACTGGCCTGGCCTCTGTAAAAACCAATTCAAATATTTCTTTCCATTACTATATAAGAGGCTCTGACTTGACTTGCAACAGATGAAGGCTGATTGTCCAATGGCAACTGACAAAGAGAGTGGAGTCTGGGTCATCACAATATCACTGTCGGTTTCTGAAATTATAATGTAGTAGTGTAAAGTCACTTGCAAACTTCTTGAATGATCTTTGTAAAATCTTGTATGTTATTTCATTCAGGTGAGATACTGGCAGTTTTTGAGATTTAAAAATATTTTATATCAAATTCTTTTTCACAAAACAAGTGATTTGAAGGTTCTAATCATCAGACTCTACACCACTCCATTCAATCTATGTCAGAATCTCGATCTTAGAACAGCTACTCTTCTATCTGGAATATTCCATTAGGATGTAACAAAACTTCACATGCCCATCCTGGAAAGTGTGACCTGTCTCATTACAAATGGAGAGCAAACATAGGCAACAAGAGATCAACCTCCATCCCCAATCTCCTCCTTCACATTCCACTGTCCTTACCCTGGATTGAGAGCATTAGCAGAAACAGGAACTGGGCAGGACTTACCATTTTGAGGAAATGAACTTAGAAGAGTGATCAGTGAAGGCAAGAGGACAGTTGAGATTTTATCTCAGGCCACAGGGCAGAGAAGTCCCTATGGAGGAATATACAAATGCTCTGGTCTACATAACAGTATACACAGAAGGGACAATTATGTGGACTTATTGAATATGAAAAATAACTCAAGAGGTGAAAATAATAAAAGAAAATATGGTTACTGAGGGGAGAATAGCAGGATGTTAAAGGACTGTCAGTGCAGTTCAAATCACTTATAAATATGGAACAAATAAATAGCTAGTTTGAAATTTACTTAAATTTTGGCTATATACAGAGAGTAGTAAATTGCAGAAAATGGGGAATATATTTGACACACTCAGCTAATTTTCTTCAGGGATGAGCTGAGCTCCCTCGTCTTGTGCTTATATTCTCTAGTGCATTGTAAGTATACACGATGGAAGCAGATCCTTCAGCACTCTCCTCAGCTTATCGACAGTGCTTTTTGTCTTTGTATTAAAATATAGACTTTTATTATAATCAAAGGAACATGCGTAAAGGAAGAAGGTAATTCACGAAAGTGTATACTGTAATAGGCATTACTATACTTACTATACATTCATGAAAATGCAGGGACCTAATCATCCACATATGCCCATAGATAAACATATACATAATTCTCATAATGTCAAAATCTTTTCTGATCAATTTCTCTTATACTTACATTTCAGACAATCTCTGATCTATGTATTTTTATTTATGTGTTTTTCATCTCTCAAATTTCATGAATGAAATCCGATAGTAAATGTCCTGCAGGTAAATTAATTTTTACACTGTAACTGTTTCTTTAAAGATACACTCGTGGTCTTTGAATAAACAAATAGTATATCTTTGTTCCTGGATCTTCTGGTAACAATAACATTTATTCTTGCATATGGATATTTTTCTTTTTTTTACCTTGAGTAGTTATGAATAAAGATACCATGAAGGTTTTTCTCATATTACACAGGAATATCTTTATCTTGATCAGATACATGGGCATGCACTTGATGGATTCCACATGAGAAATAAAAATGAACTCATTATTTCCTTGATTATTAGTGATACTGAGCACTGCAGAGATTGAAACTTCTGCCTCTGGATCCTTCCCTGAAGCTACCCAGTAAGAAAAGTAATTTTCTCTCTTGGAGATGAATGTCTACATGGAGGATGAGAAGTTAGCACCAACTGGAGACATATGGCTAAATTACTCCTGTCCAGTCAACCTTTCATTCCAATGGTGCTTCAGGAGTGAGTTCAAGCAAGACCAACTGAACAAACCAACAGATTCATCCAAGAAAGATAAACAAACGTCATCTTCCACCAAAAATAAAAGAGAGTTCCATTAAAAATATGAATTCATTGATTGTAAAAGGCTTTATGCAGGAATGAAAATATTTTGTAAACACAACCTTCTCCCAGTCATTGTGATATTTATTTCTTTATACACAAAAAATAATTAAGGAGAAGCAATGCATCTACATGGATGTTCTAGGACATAATTTCTCCCTTTTACTAGTAAGCAAAACAAAATATCAAAGTATTAATACTATAATCAATTATTTTCTGAATCAAAATGATTTTTTATTTGCATTTCAAATGTTATCCCCTTTCCAGGTTTCCCTTACATAAACCCCCTATACAATCACAATTCCCCCTTCTTCAATGAGAGTTCTTTTGTTTTGCATTTCCCTGATGACTAAGGATGTTCAACGTTTTTTTAGGTGCTTCTCAGCCATTTGATATTCCTCAGGTGAAAATTTTTTGTAATTAGGGTTATTTGATTCTCTGGAGTCCACCTTCTTGAGTTTTTTTTTTATATTGGATATTAGCCCCCTATCAGATGTAGGATTTGTAAAGATCTTTTCCCAATCTTTTGGTGGCCATTTTGTCCTAATGGCAGTGTCCTTTGCCTTACAAAAACTTTGTATATTTTATGAAGTCCCATTTGTCAATTACTGATCTTAGAACATAAGCCATTGCTGTTCAGTTCTGAAAATTTTCCCCTGTGGCCATGTGTTTGAGGTTCTTCCCCACTTTTTCTTCTATTAGCTTGAGTGTCTCTGGTATTATGTGGAAGTTCTTGAGTACCTTGTACTCGAACTTTGTACAGGGTAAAAAGAATGGATTGATTTGCATTCATCTACATGTTGATTGTAGTCCTGTGGCCCTGGCTATAGCAAACCTGCTGGGAGGCCTTCAGAATGTGTAGTCTTTTGAGGGGCATGTATGCTGGTGACCTGTTGCTATGGCTGCAGCTGTTCTCTGGGGAGACCTTCAGAATGTTGTGTCTTCAGAGGAGCAGTCAAACTATTACCCTGTATATATCTCTTCTCCTGGGAGGCCTACAGACTGTGAGTTCTATTGCCCTGTGTACAGCAGAACTCCTAGGAAGCCTGCAGATTTTGATGTCTTGAGAGGAGCAGAAAAGCTGGTGATCTACTCCAGCAAGAGGTGCCAGCCAGAAGACCCATTTTCCCTTAAGAATATTGATGAAAAATTACTCAAAGAAATTCTCAAAAACTGAATCAAAGGACATATCAAAATGATCATTCACCATGATCAACTTGACTTCATCCCAGGATGCATGGATGGTTCAATATACAAAATCCATTGAGGTAATCCAATAAATAAATAAACTCAAAGGAAAAAAATCACATAATCATCTCATTAGATGCTGAATATACTCAGACACAAAAGGACATGTTTGATATGTGTTCAGTTATAAGTGGACATTAGCCAAAAAGTACAGAATACCCATGATACTTCCCACAGACAAAAAGAAGCTAAAATAAATAAATAAATAAATAAATAGGCCCAAGCAAGGATGCTTAAAACTCACTTAAAAGGGGTTGCAAAATACTTATAAGAAACAGAGTGAGGGAATTGGGTAGGAAAGGAAAGAGGGAGGGGAATGGGGGTAGGATCAGGTATGAGGAGATCCATAAAGGGAAGAGCTCCAGAGGGTCATGAGGATGAATGGAAGTCTGCTGGGGAGGGAGTAGTCACGGTTATCTCAAAGAAGTCAAGAACCTGTCAGGGGGAGGTTCCCAGGAGACAACGCAGATGACTTTAACTGAAATGCCTTACAGTGGGTCATGGAACTTGAAAAGACCTCCACTTGTTGCCAGGAAGGACACAGTGAAGAGATAAAGACACCAATGCACCCATAAATCTTTTATAGAAGGGGCGGAGGAGGGGTTAGGGGGATGTTGGCCTGGAAACCGGGAAAGGGAAAAAAAAAGATAAAAACAACTTTTAACCCAAAATTTGTCCTGGCTAAAAAAAAAAAATACAGGGGCAAAGATGGAGCAGAGACTAATGAGACAGTCAATCAATAACCAGCCCAACTCGAGACCCATCCCATAGCCAATCAACAATCCCTGACATTATTATTGATAGTCTGTTATGCTAGGATATCCCAAGAGAGGAGCCTAGGATAACTGTACTCTGAGAGGCTCCAACCATCAATTGACTGAAACAGATGTAGAGACACAAAGCCAAATGCTGGATTGAAGTTAGGGACTATAATAGTATGGTACAGTTGAAGGGAGGATTGAAGGTCCTAAAAGTGATAGGAACCACACAAGAAAAACATCAACTCAACATGCACCCCTGGGAGTTCTCAGAGATTGAACCAACCAAAAAACATACATAGGCAGGGCAAAGACCCCAGGCACATATGAAACAGACATGCAGCTAAGATTCCCTGTGGATTCACCAACAACTGGAGTGGAGGCTATAAAGCTGTAACCTGACTGTGGTATCTGCTCCCCAAAAGAGTGGCAATGTCTTACTTCAATGGGAAAGGATGTGTCTAATCCTGGGGAAACTTGATGACGGGGATACTTAGGGAGCCTGCATCCTCAATGATAAAAGGGAATGGGAGATGGGGGAGGTACTCTCTGAGGGGAAAACAGGAAGGGAAGCAACATTTGAGATATAAATACAGATATATAAACTAAGTAAAAAGCTTGGTGTTTAGCTTTCTATAACTTATCATCCATCAGATACCAGTTTGCTATCTTGTGCCTTTGTCTTAAAGTAGATTATATTATTTCTTATGTTTCCTTGGCACTCAGACTAATCCATTCCCTGAATTCAAATATTTGAAAAGCATTTCAATCTCTATTATAACTTTATGTATTGGGGCATTGTAAACAATGCAATCTACCATGATAGAAATTAAATTTTTCCTTCTGAAGTAATGCTCAAACATGGAGGGTATCTTTCATCACATACATCTTTTTTTTCTCATTTTATGAGTATACAAGAGTGATAAGTTGAATGAAATGTCTCCTGTGAATTCACATTCTTGATTGATGAACCCTTTAGTTAAAAAATGTTGAAAATGGTTCTGTGGTACTGCCGATTTTTAGAAGTAATATCCTGAGAATGAACCAAAGGTTTCAAAAGACTCTGGCCATCCTCTGTGCACTCTCTCCATCTTGCTTGTGGTTACAGCTGTGACTGCTCATACTTCCTGCTACCATGCTTTTGCTGGCTACCATCAACTCTATTTATCTAAAATCATATGCCCAATAAAATGATTCCTTTTGTAGGTTGCCTTGGATCTGGGGTTTTGGCATAGCATTTCAAAAGTAATTAAGGCTGAATGATTCCACATGAAATGGGAATCTAAACATGGGATAAAACGTGAACATTCAGAAGTGAGTATAGGAGGGTGAGCTATATGGCAACAGAGTCCTACTTTCCTTTTGTGCACTTGCTCAGGTAGCATATCCAAACCTAACTGGTTTCTTTTCTGTCCCTGTAAAAACATTTCTTATATAGAAAAACAGAGGATTTACAGAATAAGAAAATAAGTGCTGACTTGTTGGCTGCATATATTTTGATTCATTGAGACCAAGACTTGAAAGCTCCAGCTTCTCTAAAACTATCTAGGAACCCCAGGAAGTCAGTGAAATCACAATCTTTCTGCCTCAGCTTCCCAATGATGGCAATATAGAGAAGCACTATAGAGCTTAGAATTGTATTTTACATATAAATATGTAATTGACTAGTTTTTATATACACACATATGTTTATCAAAGTATATGTAGCCAAAAATAAAACAAATGAATAATATGTACATCAATAATATACAGACCTTAGGCACTGGCTCCTCTCCCATTCCTACAACACCCAGTGGAAGTCTGACTCCCCGGCGCTCTAACATGCCCAGGATCACTTTGAAACTGCACCTGAAGTAGACCTGGGATGCTGGCTCTACACTCACTCTGACAGTAGTCAGAAGGAGGCTGACTTCCAAGTGCTCTGAAATGCCCAGGATCACAGGGGAGGATACAACATCTACTCTGACACCCAGAGTAACAGGGTCCCCCAGGATCTGGGGACTCAGGAAGCCCTGCCCAGCTAGTGACACGAGTTCCTTCCAGTCTGAACCTACACCTGGGGTATTGGCTCTACATCTACTCTTATAACACCCAGTGGGAGCCTGACTCCCAGGTGCTCTGAAATGCCTAGGATCACAAGACCATGAGGTCTCAGGATCATAGAGGAAGTGTGACTCCCAAGAGATCAGAAACACCCAGGAACATTGCAGCTCAGACACACTCAAGATCACAGTTGAGGCCACAACATCTTTCCCAGCACCCAACATAACTGGGACACCCACGAGAACTAGGGAAAAAAACTCCCACCCAGCCAGAGTCACTGGTTCCTTCTAGTTTGCAACTCTACCTGGAGCAAACCTATGGCTCTGGCTCACTACCCACTCCTCCAACACAAGGAGAAATCATGAATCCCAGGATCTCTGACAACAGCATCTCAGAAGCTTGATCACACCAGGATTTAAGGATCCCAGAGGCAGCATGACTCACAGGATATCTGTCACACCAAGGATCTCAGGATCACAGGATGGCAAAATCACATAATCACAGAGAGAGCTGGACTCTGAGGAGTTCTGATACAACCTGGATCACAGGAGGGACAATCTCCAGTCAGAGACAGCAAGGGCAGGTAACACTAGTGATAACCAAATCTTGAGAGGCAAGCATGAACACATAAGGAACAGAAACCAAGGCTACTTGGCATCAACAGAACCCAGTTCTCCCACTACAGCAATTCTGGGATACCCCATAACACCAGAAAAGCAAGATTCAGATTTAAAATCACAACTCATGATGATGATAAAGGTATTTAGGAAGGATATAAATAACTCCCTTAAAGAAATACAGGACAACACAGGTAAACAAGTAGAAGCTCTTAAAACAAAACACAAATTCCCTTAAAGAATTAATGGAAAACATAACAAAATAGGTGAAGGGATTGAACAAAACCATTCAGGATCTAAAAATCGAAATAGAAACAATAAAAAGGCACAAAGGGAGACAACCCTGATGATAGAAAACCTAGGAAAGAGATCTGGAGTCATAGATGCAGACATCCCCAACAGAATACAAGAGAGAATCTCAGGGGCAGAAGATACCACAAAAAACATTGACACATCCTTCATAGAAAATGTAAAAGGCAAAAAACTCCTAACCCAGAAACGTCCAGGAAATCCAGGACACAATGAGTAGATCAAACCTAGGATAATAGGTGTAGAAGAGAGGAAAGACTCCCAACTTAAAGAGCCAATAAATACCTTAAACAGAAATATAGAAGAAAACTTCCCTAACCTAAAGAAAGAGCTGTCCATAAACATACAAGAAGTCTACAGAACTCTAAATAGGCTGGACCAGAAAGGAAACTTCTTCTATCACATAATAATCAAAACACTAATTGCACACAAAAAAACAGAATATTAAAAGCAGTAAGAGGAAAAGGTAAAGTAACAAATAAAGGCAGATTTTTCAGAATCACACCGGACTTCTCAACAGAGACTATGAAAGCCAGAAGATCCTGGGCAGATGTCATACACATCCTAAGAGAACACAAATGCCAGTCCAGGCTACTAAACTCAGAAAAACTCTCAATTTACATAGTTGGAGGAGCCAAGATATTCCATGACAAAAACAAATTTGTGCAATATATTTCCACAAATCCTAAGGGCCTCTGCCAGAGCCTGTCAAATATAGAGGCAGATACTTGCAGCAAACCATTGAACTGAGAACAGGGTCTACAATGGAGGAATTAGAGAAAGAGCTGAAGGAGCCAAAGTGGCTTGCAACCACGTAAGAACAACAATACCAACCAATCAGATTCACCAGAGCTCCCAGGGACTAAAACACCAATCAAAGAGTAAACATGGAGTGAACCATGGCACCATTGACCTATGTAGCAGAGGAGCACAAATGAGAGAAGAGGCCCTTGGTACTGTGCACACTGGATGCCCCAGTGAAAAGGAATACCAGCAGTGGGAGAAGGGATGGAATTGGTGTTTCCAGAAGGGAAGCATGGAAAGGGGATAATATTTGAAATGAAAATAAAGAAAATATCCAATAAAAGAAAAGGAAAAAAAAGAAAATTTATGTTGAGTGGCAAAGACAATGTCTCCTGACAAAGACAATGTCACATGCTCATTCTTGTAAGTGGGTACTCACCTGGTACTGTCAGATTTGAATAATTAATCTGGAGACTATAAAAGTTGGACATTAGAAGTGTCTAATGACAAGGGGATTCAGAAGTGACCTTAAGGAGCAGAAGAGGCAGTAGAATGTGTATGATGTGAAAATGGGTAGTGAGCATACTAGAGACCAGGATATTCACTAGGAAAAGTGCAAGGAATAAGATAAAGGAGAATATGTTGAATAACAAAAAGTAAGTGTCTAAGACAAAATCCCAGTGGCAGCACTCTATTTTCCAACTCTATTTTAAAAACCCAATCAATGGAGAACACTCAATGGTAAAATATTCTCATACAATCTGCCGGCAATTAAACAAAGACCCTGGTATCATGTATAGGAATTATCTTTAGGAGGAACGCTCCAAAGCCCCAAATGATACCAGCTATTGTCAGATTTCTTATTTGCACACTGGAACTAGGTTACAAATCCCTATTGTCAAGACACTGTGGCTTTTGATTGTGGAAAATAGAGAAATGTTGGTGGAATTCAACTGAAAGTGTCCTCCTGGATGGCTTCCTTTCACAGTTCAGTTGATTTAGGCTATAGTCATGTCATGAAATTACTGCTGTGGTTACCTGTATAAGGCTTGCACACAATGGGACACAAAACCCTTTTAAAAAACTGTGGGGCCATGAGCCCTCTCTCTTGACTGACAAGATATTAGGAGTTACATGTAATTAACTACTGGTAGGAAGGACGTCCCATTTTCTTTAGCCTTGCAGCCATTGAAAAGCTAGTATGCTACAGTAAACAAGCCCCAACTCACATTCATGAAAGCAAACAAAATAAACTCACTGAGTCAAGATTTTAAAAGCATTAGAGTTGGAGAGGGCTGTTGAAAATAAGATTTCAGTGGGAGAGGGAAAAGGAAAATTAGGTGTGGTATTTTAAAAATGATAAACATTGGTAAATTGCCAAAGAATGAAATATATAAAAAATAAATAAAATAAAATGCCTAATGGTGGTGGCTCAAACCATTGAAATCAGCAATCAGGAGGCAGAGGAAGGTAGACCTTTCAAGTTCTGAATTTATAACCAACTGATCTAAATAGCAAGTTCCAAGACAACCTAGGCTAAACAAATAAACCCTGTCTTTGGATGGAATTATAAATACATACAGATAGATAGATAGATAGATAGATAGATAGATAGATAGATAGATAGATAGATAGATGGATGGATGGGTGGATGGTGGTGATGATGATTATGATGAAGATAGATAGATAGATAGATAGATAGATAGATAGATAGATAGGTGGGTGGGTGTGGGTGAGAGGGAGGGAGGGAGGATGGATGGATGGATAGATAGATAGATAGATAGATAGATAGATAGATAGATAGATAGATAGATAGATGGATGGATGGGTGGGTGGGCGAGCAGGCGGGCGGGCGGGCGGGTGGATGGATAGATAGATAGATAGATAGATAGATAGATAGATGATACATACGTGGTAGATAGAATGAAAAGAAATGCAATAAAAAGAATAGCAAGTATATGGGACCCTATTAAATGAATATACTTTCATTACATTCTTTCCAGAAGAAAGTTGAACATACAGAAATCATACGTAATAAAGTTCTATCTAAATATCTAGGCACTGGACACTCAAAGGCTGTTAAATAAATTAAATGCCAAACACCTGTCTAAAAGATGAAGTGCCAGAAAGAAAATCACAGACAAGAGAAGAGAGAGACAGAGACAGAGACACAGAGAAACAGAGAAACAATGGGCCAAGTTACGTTTCACAGACTCACTCTTAATTGACAGTAATTTCCTTTTTAGAAAGTTAACATTGATAGCTGAGTAATATTCCATTGTGTAGATGTACCACAATTTCTGTATCCATTCCTCTGTTGAAGGGCATCTCGGTTCTTTCCATTTTCTGGCTATTATAAATAAGGCTGCGATGAACATAGTGGAGCACGTGTCTCTTTTATATGTTGAGGCATCTTTTGGGTATATGCCCAAGAGAGGTATAGCTGGATCCTCAGGCAGTTCAATGTCCAATTTTCTGAGGAACCTCCAGACTGATTTCCAGAATGGTTTTACCAGTCTGCAATCCCACCAACAATGGAGGAGTGTTCCTCTTTCTCCACATCTCTGACCCTGGACTCTGACCTCATAGGTAGCAATGAATATCCTAGTAAGAGCACCAGTGGAAGGGGAAGCCCTGGGTCCTGCTAAGACTGAACCCCCAGTGAACTAGACTATGGGGGGAGGGCGGCAATGGGGGGAGGGTTGGGAGGGGAACACCCATAAGGAAGGGGAGGGGGGAGGGGGATTTTGCCCGGAAACCGGGAAAGGGAATAACACTTGAAATGTATATAAGAAATACTCAAGTTAATAAAAAAAAAAAAACAAAAAACAAAAAAAAAACAAAAAAAAACAAAAAAAAAAAAAAAGAAAGTTAACATTGAAGAGATGATTGGGTTATATATTTAAAATTTAAAATTCTAACAAGAAATAACAGAAAAAAAATTTGCTTCAACAATAAAAGCAATTAAAAAAAACACAATTACCTTGAAACTTCAGAAATAAAGGCAAGAAAAAAAATAAAACTAAAAACACTGAAATCAAAGGTAATTTAACCTGAAAATAAGTTTGCATTAAATTCACTAAGATACAAAATTAATGAAGAAAAATAAATAAAACTGTGTTTTATATAAAAATATCAAGGCACAGCAGCAATGTATTCTGACTCAATAGAAATCCACATTTGTTATCACAGCAGTATGCCTGAGGACCTCAGAAACCATGCCGAAGCCACACAGTGAAGCAGGGACTACCCTTCATTCAGACCAGCAGCTCATGCATCCATAGCTGACACCTTCCTGGAACACATGTGCTGCCTGGACATTGACTCCGTGCACATTCCAGCCAACAACACTGGCACCATTTGTACCATTGGCCCTGCTTCCCAATCTGTGGAGATGCTGAAGGAGATGACTAAGTCTGGGATGAATGTGGTTTGGCTGAATTTCTCTCATGGAACCCATCAGTACCATGCAGAAACCTTCAAGAATGTCCCTGCAGCCACAAAATGCTTGCATCGGATCCCATTTTCTACCATCCAATTGCGGTGGCTCTGAACACAAAGGGACCTGAGATCTGAACAGGACTCATCAAGGGCAGCAGCACTGAAGAGGAGAAGCTGAAGAAGGGAGCCACTCTGAAGATCACCAGGACAACGACTACATGGAGAAGTGTGACGAGAATATTCTGTGGCTGGACTAGAAGAACATCTGAAAGGTGGTGGAGGTGGGCAGCAAGATCTACGTTGACGATGGGATCATCTCACTGCAGGTAAAGGAGAAAGGTGCTGACTACCTGATGACAGAGGTGGAGAATGGTGGCTCCTTGGACAGCAAGAAGGACATGAACCTTCCGTTGCTGCTGTAGACTTCCCCACTATGTCAGGAAAGGACATCCAGGACCTGAAGTTTGGGATGGAGCAGGATGTTTTCACTATTCTCCTGAGGCAGATATGATGTCATTGATATTGCACATGATGAAGGCAGGAAAGTTTGAGATTTGAAATGTAGACAATGTGTTCATGCTCCAATACCCCCAGATTCACCCAATATCTACAGTTTCTTAGCAACTTTCTCACATAGAGTACTAACTTCTTTGACAGATGAACCATCTCTGCATCAAACTGGGAGAAACATGAATATATTACACACTGTAATAAACTCCCAAACCTGACTAAAGTCTGCTGATCTTGAGTATGAAATTTATAACGGAGTCTCTGCCACTGAACCTGTGTGTGATCCCATGAAATTGGTTGAATTTCTTGTAGATGATTAGTTGTAGAGACTAGCCTGGCTTCTGCAGATACCAATGCAAACAGGTATTATGTAGGAGGCTTTGATTAGACCTGCAAAAGATAAAAGCTTGATGTACAAGGCTGAAAGCAGGAAAAATGAGTTTGGGTCATAACAGCATCACCAGTGGAAACTGAAATAATGAGAGAAAGGTGCAATGAATGGACAAACTTCATGAACAATCTAGGTGCATTCTAGATTTTTTCCACCTGAGGTGTTTCCTTTTACATACAATTCTTTTTCTTTTATTTTATTAACTTGAGTATTTCTCATTTACATTTCGAAAGTTATTCCCTTTCCCGGTTTCCGGGCCAACATCTCCCTAACCACTCCCCCTCCCCTTCTTTATGGGTGTTCCCCTCCCCATTCTCCCCCCACTACCACCCTCCCCCCAACAATCACGTTCATTGGGGGTTCAGTCTTAGGAGGACCAAGGGCTTCCCCTTCCACTGGTGATCTTACTAGGCTATTCATTGCTACCTATAAGGTTAGACTCCAGGGTCAGTCCATGTATTGTCTTTGGGTAGTGGCTTAGTCTCTGGAAGCTCTAGTTGCTTGGCATTTCTGTTCATATGGGGTCTCGAGCCCCTTCAAGCTCTTCTAGTCCTTTCTCTGATTCCTTTAACAGGGGTCGTGTTCTCAATTCAGTGGTTTACTGCTGGCATTCTCCTCTGTATTTGCTGTATTCTGGCTGTGTCTCTCAGGAGAGATCTACATCTGGTTCCTGTCAGCCTGCACTTCTTTGCTTCATCCATCTTGTCTAATTGGGTGGCTGTATATGCATGGGCCACATGTGGGGCAGGCTCTGAATGAGTGTTCCTTCTGACTGTGTTTTAATCTTTGCCTCACTATTCCCCTTTTATAGGAGGAGTGAAGCATTCACATTTTGATCATCCATCTTGAGTTTCATGTGTTCTGTGCATCTAGGGCAATTCAAGCATTTGGGCTAATAGCCACTTATCAAATAGTGCATACCATGTGTGTTTTTCTGTGATTGGGTTACCTCACTCAGGATGATATTTTCCAGTTCCAACCATTTGCCTATGAATTTCACAAAGTCATTGGTTTTGATAACTGAGTAATATTCCATTGTGTAGATGTACCACATTTTCTGTATCCATTCCTCTGTTGAAGAGCATCTTGGTTCTTTCCAGCTTCTGGGCATTATAAATAAGGCTGCTATGAGCATACTGGAGCACATGTCTTTTTTATATGTTGGGGCATATTTTGAGTATATGACCAAGAGAGGTATAGCTGGGTCCTCAGGTAGATCAATGTCCAATGTTCTCAGAAACCTCCAGACTGATTTCCAGAATGGTTGTACCAGTCTGCAATCCCACCAACAATGAAGGAGTGTTCCTCTTTCTCCACATCCTCACCAGCATTTGCTGTCACCTGAGTTTTTGATCTTAGCCATTCTCACTGGTGTGAGGTGAAATCTCAGGGTTGATTTGATTTGCATTTCCCTTATGGCTAAAGATGTTGAACATTTCTTTAGGTGTTTCTCAGCCATTCGGCATTCCTCAGCTGTGAATTCTTTCTTTACCACTGAACCCCATATTTAATAGGGTTATTTGTCTCCCTGCAGTCTAACTTCTTCAGTTCTTTGTATATTTTGGATATAAGCCCTCTATCTGTTGTAGGATTGGTAAAGATCTTTTCCCAATCTGTTGGTTGTCATCTTGTCCTAACCACAGTGTTCTTTGCCTTACACAAGCTTTGCAGTTGTATGAGATCCCATTTGTTGATTCTTGATCTTAGAGCATAAGCCATTGGTGTTTTGTTCAGGAAATTTTTTCCAGTGCCCATGTGTTCAAGATGCTTCCCCACTTTTTCTTCTATTAGTTTGAGTGTATCTGGTTTGATGTGTAGGTCCGTGATCCCCATGGACTTAAGCCTTGTACAGGGTGATAAACATGGATCGATCTGCATTCTTCTACATGCTGACCACCAGTTGAACCAGCACCATTTGCTGAAAATGCTATCCTTTTGCAATTGGATGGTTTTGGCTCCTTTGTCAAAAATCACACTGTATGTGTGTGGGTTCATTTCTGGGTCTTCAATTCTATTCCATTGGTCAATCTGTATGTCTCTGTACCAATATCATGCAGTTTTTTAGTATTATTGCTCTGTAACAAAGCTTGAGTTCAGGGATAGTGATTCTGCCAGAAGTCCTTTTATTGTTTAGGATAGTTTTAGCTATCCTGGGTTTTTTGTTATTCCAGAGGAATTTGCAAATTGTTCTGTCTAACTCTTTGAAGAATTGGATTGGTATTTTGGTTGGGATTGCATTGAATCTGTAGTTTGCTTTTGGTAAAATGGCCATTTTTACTATATTAATCCTGCCAATCCATGAGCATGGGAGATCTTTCCATCTTCTGAGATCTTCTTCAATTTCTTTCTTCAGAGGTTTGAAGTTCTTATTGTACAGATCTTTTACTTGCTTGGTTAAACTCACACCGAGGTACTTTATATTGTTTGAGTCTATTATGAAGGGTGTCGTTTCCCTAATTTCATTCTCCGCTTGTTTCTCTTTTGTGTAGAGGAAGGCAACTGATTTATTTGAGTTAATTTTATACCCAGCCAATTTGCTGAAGTTGTTTATCAGCTTTAGTAGTTCTCCAGTGGAACTTTTGGGATCACTTAAATATACTATAATATCATCTGCAAATACTGATATTTTGACTTCTTCTTTTCCAATATGTATCCCCTTGATGTCCTTTTGTTGTCTGATTGTTCTGGCTAGAACTTCAAGAACTATATTGAATAAGTAGGGAGAGAGTGGGCAGCCTTGTCTAGTCCCTGATTTTAGTGGGATTGCTTCAAGTTTCTCTCCATTTAGTTTAATGTTAGCAACTGGTTTGCTGTATATGACTTTTACTATGTTTAGGTATGGGCCTTGACTTCCTATTCTTTCCAGGACTTTTATCATGAAGGGGTGTTGAATTTTGTCAAATGCTTTCTCAGCATCTAATGAAATGATCATGTGGTTCGTTCTTTCAGTTTGTTTATATAATTGATCACGTTGATGGTTTTCCGTATATTAAACCATCCCTGCAAGCCTGGGATGAAGCCTACTTAATCATGGTGGATGATTGTTTTGATGTCCTCTTGGATTCAGTTTGCCAGAATTTTATTGAGTATTTTTGCGTTTATATTCATAAGGAAATTGGTCTGAAGTTCTATTTCTTTGTTGGGTCTTTGTGTGGTTTAGGTATAAGAGTAATTGTGGCTTCATAGAAGGAATTCGTTAGTGCTCCATCTGTTTCAATTGTGTGGAATAGTTTGGATAGTATTGGTATGAGGTCTTATATGAAGGTCTGATAGAATTCTGCACTAATCCCATCTAGACCTGGGCTCTTTTTCGTTGGGAGATCTTTAATGTCCGCTTCCACTTCTTTAGGAGTTATGGGGTTGTTTAAATGGTTTATCTGTTCCTGATTTAAATTCGGGACCTGGTATCCATCTAGGAAATTGTCCATTTCCTGCAGATTTTCAAGTTTCGTTGAATATCATATTTAGTAGGAAGATCTGATGATTTTTTGAATTTCCTCTGATATTGTAGTTATGTCTCCCTTTTCATTTCTGATTTTGTTAATTTGGACACACTCTCTGTGTCCTCTCATTAGTCTGGCTAAGGATTTATCTATCTTGTTGATTTTCTCAAAGAACCAACTTTTGGTCCTGTTGATTCTTTCTATGGGCCTTTTGTTTCTACTTAGTTGATTTCAGCTCTGAGTTTGATTATTTCATGCCTTCTACTCCTCCTGGGTATATTTGCTTCTTTTTGTTCGAGAGCTTTTAGTCGTGCTGTCAAGCTGGTGACATATGCTCTCTCCTGTTTCTTTCTGCAGGCACTCAGACCTATGAGTTTTCCTATTAGCACAGCTTTCATTGTGTCCCATAACTTTGGGTATGTTGTACCTTCCTTTTCATTAAATTCTAAGATGTCTTTAATTTCTTTCTATATTTCTTCCTTCACAAGGTTATTGTTGAGTAGAGCATTGTTCAACTTCCACGTATATGTGGGCGTTCTTCCCTTATTTTTTATTGAAGACCAGCTTTAAGCCATGGTGGTCTGATAGGATGCATGGGATTATTTCTATCTTTCTGTACCTGTTGAAGCCTGTTTTTTGACCAATTATATGGTCAATTTTGTAGAAAGTACCATGAGGAGTGGAGAAGAATGTATATCCTTTTGCTTTAGGATAGAATGCTCTATAAATATCTGTTAAGTCCATTTGGTTCATGACTTCTCTTAGTCTGTCTATGTCTCTGTTTAATTTCTGTTTCCATGACCTGTCCATTGATGAGAGTGGGTTGTTGAAATCTCCTACTATTATTGTGTGAGGTACAATGTGTGTTTTGAGCTTTAGTAAGGTTTCTTTTACGTATGTAGGTGCTCTTGTATTTGGAGCATAGATATTTAGGATTGAGCGTTCATCTTGGTGGATTTTTCCTTTGATGAATATGAAGTGTCCTTCCTTATAAGTTTTTGATGACTTTTATTTGAAAATTGATTTTATTCGATATTAGAATAGCTACTCCAGCTTGCATCTTTCGACCATTTGCTTGGAAATTTGTTTTCCAGACTTTCACTCTGAGGTAGTGTCTGTCTTTGTCTCTAAAGTGTGTTTCTTGTAGGCAGCACAATGCAGGGTCCTCATTGCATATCCAGTTTGTTAATCTATGACTTTTTATTGGGGAGTTGAGACCAGTGATGTTGAGAGATATTAAGGAATAGTGATTATTGCTTCATGTTATATTCATATTTGAATGTGAGGTTATGTTTGTGTGCTTTTCTTCTCTTTGTTTTGTTGCCAAGACAATTAGTTTCTGGCTTTTTCTAGGGTTTAGCTTGCCTCCTTATGTTGGGCTTTACTATTTATTTTCCTTTGTAGCGCTGGATTTGTAGAAAGATATTGTGTAAATTTGTTTTTGTCATGGAATATCTTGGTTTCTCCATCTATGTTAATTGAGAGTTTGGCAAGATACAATAACCTGGACTGGCATTTGTGTTCTCTTAGGGTCTGTAGGACATCTGTCCAGGATGTTCTGGCTTTCATAGTTTCTGGCGAGAAGTCTGGTGTGATTCTCATAGGTCTGCCTTTATATGTTACTTGACCTTTTTCCCTTATTGCTTTTAATATTCTTTCTTTATTTTGTGCATTAGGTGTTTTGACTATTATGTGACATGAGGAGTTTCTTTTCTGGTCCAATCTATTTGGAGTTCTGTAGGCTTCTTTTATGCTTATGGGCATCACTTTCTTTAGGTTAGGGAAGTTTTCTTCTATGATTTTGGTGAAGATATTTACTGGTCCTTTGAGCTGGGAGTCTTTACTCTCTCTATACCTATTATCCTTAGGTTTGATCTACTCACTGAGTCCTGGATTTCCTGCATGTTTTGGACCAGTAGCTTTTTCCGTTTTACATTATCTTTGACAGTTGTGTCGATGATTTCTATGGAATCTTCTGTCCCCGAGATTCTCTCTTCTATCTCTTGTATTCTGTTGGTGATGCTTGTATCTACAGCTCCTTGTCTCTTCCTTTGGTTTTCTATATCAAGGGTTGTTTCCCTGTGTCCTTTCTTGATTGCTTCTATTTCCATTTTTAATTCCTTCAACTGTTTGATTGTGTTTTCCTGGAATTCTTTCAGGGATTTTTGTGATTCCTGTCTATAGGCTTCTACGTTTTTATTTATGTTTTCCTGCATTTCTCTAAGGGAATTCTTCATGTCTTTCTTGAAGTCCTCCAACATCATGATCAAATATGATTTTGAATCTAGATCTTGCTTTTCTGGTGTGTTTGGATATTCCGTATTTGCTTTGGTGGGAAAATTGGGCTCCGATGATGCCATGTAGTCTTGGTTTCTGTTGCTTGGGTTCCTGTGCTTGCCTCTTGCTATCAGATTATCTCTGGTGTTATTTTGTTCTGCTATTTCTGACAGTGGCTAGACTGTTCTATAAGCCTGTGTGTCAGGAGTGCTGTACACCTTTTTCCTGTTTTCTTTCAGCCAGTTACGGGAACAGAGTGTTCTTCTTTCGGGCGTATAGTTTTTCCTATCTACAGGTCTTCAGCTGTTCCTGTGGGCCTGTGTCCTGAGTTCACCAGGAAGGTCACTTGGAGCAGAAAAGTTGGTCTTACCTGTGGTCCTGAGGCTCAAGTTTGCTCGTGCAGTATTGCTTATAAGCTCTCCACGAGCGCAGCAACAAGGAGGACCTGAGAAGCCCTTTCCGGGAGCTCCCATGCACCAGGGTCCTAGACGGCATTTGGTGTTTCCCTCTCGAGTCAGAAATGTGGGCAGAGTGTTGTCTCTTCTGGCTTCCCAGGTGTGTCTGCCTCTCTGAAGGTTTAGCTCTCCCTCCCACGGGATATGGGTGCAGAGATCTGTTGATCTGCTCGGTCCCTTCAGGTTCCGGCGGTGTCTCGATGCAGGGGACCTGCAGCTCCAGTTCTTTAATCTACCAGATTCCAAAGGACGTATACAGTTTTCTCTTGGGCCAGGGATGCGGGCAGGGGTGGGCAGTATTGGTGGTCTCTTCCGCTCTGCAGTCTCAGAAGTGCCCACCTGTCCGTGCGGTGAGTTCTCTCTCCCAAGGGTTTTGGGAGCAGTTAGCTGCAGGCAGGTATCAGCAAAGTTGGGAATCCTGCTAAAAACCGGAAGTGTCCATACAATTCTTTATACACTAAAAATCCCCTTTTAATGAGTCAAGTGGGAGTAATGGCCTGAGGAGCTTGGGAGCAATTATATGATCCTGTTCCACTTATATCATACTTTTCATTATATCACAAGTTATCTCCTCTCTGGAATGTCCCTCACAAAGACATAACTATCATAGGCCTCATGCTAGTGAATAAGAACTGTCTTCTCCAACATAGACAAACACATGTAGTGAGCAACAGAACACAGGGTTCATCCTCCCTATTCATTCTTAGTCCTCACTTCCCTTTCATCTCACTAAAAATCAAGAAAAATACCAGCACCAACAGCAAAACCAGCAATTTCATTTTGAGGATGCAGCCTAAGGAGACTGATCAATCTATACAAGATAACAACTGAGCTTTTATCTTGAACTGATACAGGTGAGTCTCCCTGAGGGAGAAATATACAAAGGCCTAAGTTGGTGATACAGTAGATATAGAATAAGAGTCATGCAGGCTTCTCATGATCCCAAATTCACAGAAAATATCACCTATATCAGAGGAGACATTAGTAAAACAATGTGTGCTGTTTGGTGGAAAAAGAACATGCTAAACTCTGTCAATCTTGACAACAACATACACTTTATAAGTGCCGTATTACAGAAACTCAGGAAGGAATGAAAACACAGACATATGTGTGCAATTGTTCTCTTCAACCTGACCAACTATGTTTTTTTTTTCTTTTCAACAATTTAAAGGAAAATAGCTGTCATTTTCTGAATGTTATATGTAGCAGTTAAGGGCTTTGTTCCTTGTGATTCACTGAATTTGTCTCTATGGGAGCATGAAAATAATTTTGATGCAAAATTTGCCCTGACTACAAGAAAAACATGGCCAAAGTTAGAGCAGAGACTGAGGGAAGGGCCAACCAATAACCTGGTCAACTTGAGACCCATCACATGGGCAACATCAACCCCTTTATGTTACTCTGCTGTGCTTACAGAGCAGAACCTAGCATAACTGCCCTCTGAGAGGCTCTACCCAGTAGTTGACTGAAACAGATGCAGAGAATCACAGCTTAATATTAGACAGAGTTTGGGGACTCTAAAGAAGTTGAAGAAAGAATGGTAGGATCCTCAAAGGAGATACAAACTCTACAGGAACTAACCTGGACCCTAGAGGGCTTTCAGAGACTAAGACCTCAACCAAATACCACACAAAAGAATGGTATGGGGCAATATGTAGGAAATGTGTACCTCAGTCTTCAACTTAGTCTTCATGTGAGTCTCTCAAAAATTTTGAACAGATGCTGTCCCGTCGTAAGCTGTTGCCTATAAGAGGAAGCCATTCTCCTAGCTGGAATGCCCTGTCTGACCTCATTGTGGGATTATCACAATGCTGTGGGTTCAGCATTTATGCTGAACTATGCACAGATTTGATGCACCAGAGTGATATATGCCTAACTCATGTTCATGAAAGCACAGAAATTAAATTAATGAGACAAATTTAAAAATTGCAGATGAAAAGGGTTGTTAAGAGTAATAGTTTCAGTGTTTAGGGAAGATGAGAATTAGGAATGTAAAGAAAATATAAAAGAATTATCATTTCTAAATTCCCAGAGTATATCATAAATAAAAACAAAACAGAATGAACAAAATATGGGATTACCTTGAATGAATACAAAGTTATATTGTGTGTTTCCTATAAACAGGAGGATGGAGTGAGTAAAACATTATTTTTCATATATTTCTTTTATATATACTGAAACTTACAGAGGAGAAAATAGGGCATACCCTGAATGAATCAGCACAGGAGTTAAGTGTCTAAATACAACACCTATAGCATATACACTAATATCAACAATTAATAAATAGTCATCAGAAAAGATAAAGAAGGACACTTTGTATTCATCAAAAAAAATCCACCAAGATGAACTTCAATCCTAAATAACTCTGCTTCAAATGCAAGGGCACCTACATTCATAAAAGAAACCTTACTAAGCTCAAATCGCAGATTTTTCTCACACAATAAGAGTAGGAGATTTCAACACTCCACTCTTGTCATGGAAACAGACATTAAATCAAGACATAGAGAAACTAACAGAACAAATGAACCAAATGGAATTAACAGATGTTTATAAAACATTTCATCATAAGACAAAATAGGGCATGGCTTCTTCTCAGCACCTCAAGGTACCTTCCACAAAATTGACCATGGGACCTGCCACAAAACAGGCCTCAACAGAATACAGGAAAATGGAAATAATACCATACTTCTTATCAGATCATCACAGAATAAGGCTGGTCCTCAATTACAACAAAAACAACAGAAAGCACACATATGCATGGATGTTGAACATCTCTCTACTCAATGATTACTTGGACAAGGAAGAAAGAAAGGGATAAATTGAAGACTTTTTAGAATTTCATGAAAATGAAGGAACAAAATAACCAAATTTATGGGACACAATGAAAGCAGTGCTAAGAGGAAAACTCATAGCTCTGAGGGCCTCCAAAAAACAAAAAATCAATCAACCAAACAAACAAAAATACTGGAGAGAGCATATGTCATCAGCTTGACAACAAAACTAAAAGCTCTAGAACAAAAAGAAACAAATACACCCAACGGTAGTAGAAGGCAGTATATAATCAAAACCCAGGGCTAAAATCAAACAAATAGAAACAAAAAGGATAATACAAAGAATCAATAAAACCAGGAGTAGGTTCTTTGAGAAAATCAGCAAGATAGACATGTCCTTAGTGAGACTAACCAGAGGGCACAGAGAGCAAATACAAATTAACAAGTTCAGAATTGAAAGGGGAGACATAACATCCCCTTTTAGTGGAATGGCAAACTGGTAAAATCACTCTAGACATCAGTCTGGAGTGTCCTCAGAAAATTGGACATTGCACTGCCTGAGGACCCAGCTATACCCCTCCTAGGCATTTGCCCAAAAGAAGTTACAACATACAACAAAGACACATGCTCCACAATGCTCATAGCAGCCTTATTTAGAATAGCCAGAAGGTGGAAAGAACCCAGATGCCCCCAAGAAAGGAATGGATACAGAAAATTTAGTACATCTACACAATGAAGTACTATTCAGCTATCATAAACAATGATTTCATAAAATGCAGAGGCAAATGGATAGAACTAGAAAGTATCATCCTGAGTGAGGTAACCCAATCATAGAAAAATCACACATAGTATGCACTCACTGGTAAGTGAATATTACCCCAAAAGCTAGAATTACCCAAGATACAATCCACAGACTACAGGTAGCTAAAGAAGAAAGATTACCAAAGTGTGTGTGCTTTACTCCTTTTTAAAAGGGGAAACAAAAAATATTCATAGGCGGGTATATGGAGACAAAGTTTGGAGTAGAGACTGAAGGAAGAGCCTCTCAGAGCTTGCCCCACACATATCCCATAGATATTCAGCCACCAAACTAGATAATATTGATGGACCTAAGAAAGTGCATGCTGACAGGAGCTGGATATATATGTCTCCTTAGCAACACAGCCAGAGCATGTCAAATACAGAGCTGAATGCTACCAGCTAACCATTGAACTCAGAAGAGGACCCCCGTTGGAGGAATTAGAGAAAGGATTGAAAGAGATGAAGGGGCTTGCAACCCCATAAGAAAAAAAAAATGCTGTTAGGAGTAATGCCCTTAAAACCCTCCATTAATGATGTTAAGAGTATAGTTAGAATTAAGTATAACTGGGTTCATGGAAAATCCCCAGCCAGCTACAGAAGACTAATACAAATCTAGTGGTCAGAATGAATAATGATATGATAACATTGTGACCTTGCTGAGAAATACATCTGATGTTAAGATACCCAATGTGATGATCTGCAACCTTTCTAAGAAATCAACATCCTGCTGACTAATGATCTGACAAACCTGTAACCTTTCTGAAAAACCAACATCCTATTGACATCAGTTGACCACAAGAAAGCTGTGTCCTTGGACTGCTAAATGTTTTCCACTTCTCCCCTCTCTCTGTTATTCCTGTTATGATATAAATTCAACCTTGGGAAAAAGTAAAATTGTCACCTTGATCAGACTCTTGTCTTTGTGTCCTTCTTCGTCTCTCTTGTCCCCCATTCTCTTCCAGGTACCCTCTGCACCCTCATTGACTGTCCTTCAGGATGAGACAGCCAAACAGAGCTCCCAGAGACTAAACCACTACCCAAAGGCTGTACATGGAATGACCCATGGCTTCAGCTGCATATGTAGCAGAAGATGGTCTTGTAGGGCACCCATGGAAGGAGAAGCCCTTGATCCTTCAAGGGTTGGACCTTCATTGTAGGGAAATGTGGGACCTTAAATAGGGCAGTGGTTGGGGAGGGGAACAACCAAATAGAAGAAGGAGAGGGGAATGGGATAGGGTCTTATGTCCAGGAAACTGGGAAAGGGAATAACATTTGAAATATAAACAAAAAATATCCAATAAAGGAGAAATATAAATGAAAAATCCAATAAAAGGAGAAAAAGAAATGCAAATAAAAATATCCAAGAAAAAAAAAGAACAGAAAAATAAAGCAGCAGCATGAAACTTTCAAGCAAATAGAAACTACACCCCCACATCTTTGGTAGGCCATGTAGAAATCTAATGCACATGAAACTTTCTGGAACCTATAAGTCCTAGCAAGGACTCCTTGGAATGGACAATATGGAGCTTGAATGAACCATCTTCTGTAAAGCACGAGGTAAAGCTGAGACACCAACCCTCCACAAAATATTTGACCTAAAACCTGTCCTAACTACAAAATATGCAGAAGAACTGATGGCTTCGAAGTTGTGAGAGTGACCAACTATGGACTGGTCTCCCTTGACGCCAATGCCACAGGAGGGAATACCATAACCAATAGTGTCAGGAATGCCATGAAATTATAGCTGGATAGTCCAGAGACGTAGCACAGAACCAAACAATACTGGTCTAAAAGAAAGTGTAAATGAAATTATTCCTAATGATATTCTGCTATACTCATATGTCTGTGCATAGCCTCTTGTCATTAGAGAGATTTCTTATGGCAGCTGATAGGACCAAAGCCAAACATTATACAGAACTTGGGGAACCCAGCAGAAGCAGGAGAGAAAGGATTGCAGAAGCCAGAGTGGCAAGGAATCCAGAGAGCAAGGCCCACAGAAGCAAATAAGCAGGGCTTCAGAGGGGCTCATGGAAATGAAGCAGCAGTCACAAAACCTGAATAGATGTCTGCACTAGATCCTTTACATATGTTATGATTATTTAGCTTGGAGTATTGTAGGACTCCAAACAATCATAGTGTGGGTATCTCTGACCCATTTGCCTACACTTAAGACACTTTTCCTCCTACTCAATTGCCTCACCCTGCATTCATACGATAGATTGTACCTAGACTTATGGCATTTTATTGTGCCATTTTTGGTTGATATCTCGTGGTTGGTGCTGCTCTTCACTGAAGAAAATGGAGAAGTAGTAGATATAGAAGAGAGGGTCAGTAGAAAAACCAGGAAGTGGGAGGGGAAGGAAAATGTACTTGGGATACATTGCATGAGAGAATAAAAAAGAAAAAGGCTAGCACTAAAAAAGTGCTGGATGGTGGAGGGGGAGGGCATCCCTGGAAGAGGGGTCTTCTTTCTTGTTAGTTCTTGAGGCAGTGGAGGGAGAACAGTATCGGCAGAGGGTTAGACTTGATCTTACAAGATATTTGGGATTGCAGTATAATAATAAAATGTTTACTTATCTATGTCTAAGTTACTATGGTACTGTAGCTTACCTGCCTTCTGTGTTCCCCTGAGGTCAGAAACTTCAGTCTCTTTCACTTAGCACCTCATTCAAAAGCAGCAGGAAGGAGATAAAGTAAAGGATTCCTTGCTAGACCCCTTTTTCCCTTTTGTCCCTATGTCTCTTGCTTGTCAGGTTATTGGGTACTTTGGAAAAATAAAGTTCTATTGAACCAAGAGAAGTGACTAGCACTTGCAGAAGGAAAAACTTCTACATAGGCAAATATGAGTAAACTTATATAAGTTCATATACAGATTTGTGAATGCCTTTTATACATTTCCATTCACACCAGTTGGGCCCAACTTACATGTATTCTCACAATTATATTCTTACAGGTACACATGCATACATCCTTACCATTACATACTTACATATGTGTATGGAGCAAAAGGCAAGTACCAGTGCAGAAAAAACTCACTCATTCTGGATGAAAAATTAGCTCCAATCTTTATTGCATAGAGAAAGAAAAGCTTCTACCCTTGTAATGCTAAATGAATTAAACTCAAGTTTGCAAGAAAGAAGCTTGTTCCTTTTAATAAGACTAAGTCTGCCTTGATATTAAGAAATGACCTGTTCTGCCCCATGGTTAAGGAGAAGACTGCCTGCTCCTTCTGCTCTCTGCGGCTTCTTCTTTTTTCCTCTTTCCCCCTGCACTCTGCACATTGCTCTTTTATGTTACCTAGAGTCTCTGAGTTATTCCACTCTGCATTCTCCTTCTAATCTTTCTCTCTCTTCATGCTCTGGTGTTGTAATAATGCTCTTATTCTCAATGCCTTTTCTCCCAATGCTATACCTATACTACTAAGTTCTTCTTGAGTTCAGTCCTGTCTAAGAAGTGTTCTGTCTAAATACTTCTCCTCAGCTCAGTTCCTCTCTCAGATCAGTTCTTCTCAGCTCAGATATGCTCAGCTCAGTTCTGCTCAGCTCAGTTTTTCTGGCCTCAGTTCTGAGTCTTCTCTTTGTCCTCAGCACTTAAACATCTTTCAGAATACATGATCACATGTATCAGAGTTCATCACAAGTTCACACAAAAAATCAAATCATAAATTGAAATAGAAGTTTACAACAGAGAATGTTCCTATGCATATCTATTAGGAGTAATTATCTGGTTAAACAGCTCCACACGCTCAATGAAGGTTTAAAACCATAACTAAGTTATTAATGAAGTTTTGTGTAGATAAACCCAGTTGACATTTTATCCTCTGTCCTAGCACCTATAATAAATTGCTAGTTCTGTTTTTGTGACCTTTGGTTAATTGTTTTACAACCTCCTGGAATATGGTCTGGTTACCATCTAAGAACAGTTAATTGGTGACAATTGGGAGACTGGCAGAGTTCTCACTGCAATTTCGACTATCAGAAAAAGACTTAATAGCAGTCCCACTTTAAAAGAGCTTAATAATCACTGTTACAGTTTTAGGAATTCTTGTAGGATCATTATTAAGACTTAAGAAGTCATCTATTTGTCAATATAGCATCACTACAAGACAGTACTTCTTTGTAGATCTGCAGAGATCTGCTCCAAAGGGGTGTACTATTACATAATGATTGTTATATATGTTTAATAATTACAACAGGAAAAGCATTTTAATAGCAGGAATCTTTCCTAAAATTAATCCCTTTCAGCCTTGCTTAAGAAGGGAGAACCAGTCACAGATTATATAATAATCCTAGGCAGGCCATCTTAAGATGATCACCTGCTAGTTGTTAGCTTGTCCTGTTATGGCTCCTGACAAAAAGGTAAATAAAATATTAAAATATATTTTTAAAAAGAATAAAAACAGACATAATTTTAAAATCAATTTTCTCAAGTCTTCTAAGTGGAATCTTCCATGGTTGGAGTTGATGAACTTTTTAAAAACCCTTACCTTTTCATCATTCGAGGTGTTCCTGAGATCTGATCAGTGAAGAGTCTGCTGTCTCACACACTGTGTTTACTACACACAATTTCCTCCCACAATTTGATACACACACACACACACACACACACACACACACACACACGAGGGGGAGAGAGAGAAAGAGAGAGAGAGAGAGAGAGAGAGAGAGAGAGAGAGAGAGAGAGAGAGAAAGAGCGAGCCAGACACACACACACCCTACTCAGTTCAAAGATTTGGGGTATAAGTTCAGAAAAATATCTACACTGGATTTGTGTATGTTAATGTGCCTACAAATGTGACATGGGGTCTCAAAGCTGACAAAGCTTTCCTGAGATTATAGTACATTACAGAAAAGATGATTTTGCAGAAATCAAGTAATTTTTCTATACTTGGAATAATATTCCAGAAGAGAGCACACCACTGTGATGGAGCAGTAGAAGCTAAGCAGTTCATTGAAATTAGGCTATTGTTCTCGACCCTCATTCTCAATAATAGTATTTAATCTTCTTCAGGGTTCATGATGCCCCTGACCTCTATGTTGCTTATGATGTGATCCTCCCGCGGACACTACTTTTCAGCATCTCTACATCTACCCTTACTGTCCTGGAAAACATCTGTGGAAGTTGCTTCTGGCTCCCTGATTTGTATTCGTTTCATATTTCTAGGTCTATAGACTGGACTAGTCTCTTACATACCCTGTGACAGAATGAGCTTCTCCTTAAATGCCAGCCTAACGAGCAAGAAAAATCACTGATATATTAAAAGCTATCAATGGTTTTAACAATTATAAACATTGTAGGCTTTTTCTGGGTGTGCGAATGAAAGAGTTATATGTTTTATCCTGTAGTGCTCCCATCACTAAGTCCCACCACTAAACCTCTTGCTTGAGTCATAGGTTGGTTTCCACTTTCTACTCTGCATTCTTTCAGCTTTCTCTTGATAATCTGATTTCATAGTATTTAAGGGTTCTTTTATTTAATGTTATGGAAAGAGTAGTTCTA
Source organism: Rattus norvegicus (assembly GCF_021556685.1). Lineage (NCBI taxonomy): Eukaryota > Metazoa > Chordata > Mammalia > Rodentia > Muridae > Rattus > Rattus norvegicus. Next base: position 98,223,023 of record NC_141537.1, on the reverse strand, counting down.
CTTGCATTTATGCATGACAATGTACATGCCTGTGTCAAGGAAAGTCAGAAGTAGTCAGTAGATTTCATAAAACTGGAGATATAAATGGTTTTTGAACCACCACACGAATTGTCAGAACTGAACACAGGTCTTCTGTAAGATCACCTGGTATTCCTAATTGTTTTGCCATCTCTCTAGCCCTTCCTAGTACCTTTTCCAAGATTTCCAATGTTCTTTCTCCCTTTTTTGTTTGAACTTAACTGTCCTGGGACATCCATAGTGTCACAAGTCAGAAAGCTCTAAATATCTATGTTTTCCCAGGAGTTGCCTTAATCTCCTTTTGCTTCAAAGTTTACTGCTATGAAGCAAAGTAGTTATTTTGGGGTATTCTGTAGTTTTCAAGTATCTCTCATTCCTAGCTGTGGTAAAGTTCAGACCTCTCATCATTGTAATGATTTTGCTTTAATTAGCAAATCCAAATCCCCCAGACTTTCAGCAATGGACTTTCTCAAGTATTTCTTGGTTTAGTGTCAAATTTTGTTTGTGACATCTGAAAACAAGAGTAGGTGGTTCATGAGGAGAAGCAGATGGGGCAGCCAAGTGTCTCACTTCTGCTTCCACAGGGGTTTATGTTATGACTTGTTTCACTGTGGGAGGATACTCATAATATTGATGACAGTGATAGATTCCTTCATCATCATACCCCAGGCTATTGATGGTGAGAGAATAATCTGACCCAGACCTACTGCCACTGAACCTTGATGGGACCCCATCTTCCAAGTTGGTTGCACCATAAATCATGAGCTTAGGAGATTTTCCTGGTTTCTGCTGGTACCAGCTTAAATAGTTCCCAATGTCCTGACTTGCCAGGCAATTAATAGTGACTGTGTCTCCCAGAGATGCAGACATGGAGGATGGAGACTGGGTCATCTGGATGTCGCATCTGGCACCTAGGAGTGGAGACATAATGAATATCCACATAGTTATGCATTATAAAGGATGGCATCGCCCAAATGCCAGTCAACACTAATCAGTGAAATTCCCATTTTAGTTCATTTTACCTGGAAACCACAGCAACAAGAACCCAAGAAACTGAGCATGGGCCCTCATGTCCATGTTGAGTCCTCACTGCAATGAAAATGGTACATGGTGCGACTGGTATATGAAGAAGTCCCCAAAGCTGTGAAATTAGAGCATGCAAATTACTAGGAACCACTTATTGCTGGAAACAGGTGCAAGGCTTACTCATCTCAGCACTTAGCACAAGATCAGCCTCCCCAGTTGCCTGAGGTCAAACCATGTGTAAGTCTTAAAAGAATGCATTTCTTTTTAAACATTCATAATTATATATGACCTCTCTACTATAGGTAGTCTCTATTTTAAATAATACATTTCAAAGAAATATTGGGGTAATATAGAAGAATATCCTGCTGTCAGGGAATATGCAACAAAGCGAAACTATTAGATCTTTAACTCATTCATATAATTTTGATTGGTTAAAAATTAATGTCTTCCCTTTGTGAACTGTTTTTAGTGGACATTTCTTGAAATTGAAAGGACAATTGATCATAACCATTTTCACTAATTTATAACATAAGACTTTACAGTTTTAAGTTTGCTAAATACAATTCAAAGAGAGGAAATACACAGTACAGATATAACACCTTGATCTCAAGGACCCGTGTCACTTGAAGTCCTGACTCCATGTAAAGATGCAGGTACTTTCTTACTCACAATCTAAAGGGGTACAACTTTTGCACAGTTTGGCATTCTCCATAATTTACTTTTTTCTAACATTTGCTAATATTTTTCCATAGTTCCATAGAATAAGGTTTTGAATAGTGATGATAGAATTAAGAACTGAAACAGGAAATTGCTATTTTCACAGTTTTTTCCTGAGAAGTAACTGGAAGAATTGTTCTGACTCAGCCAGTAACCTTACCATTGGAGTTTGGCTTGCAGTCAAGCTAAAATGCAGAAATGTTTGTGTATCTTATAACACAAGTATTGAATATCACAAATCACACCTCTATGTCTTTATTATGACCATCCAACCTTATTGATCATCAGAAGTACATTCTGTTTAGTCTTCAAAACTTTGTCCATGGGCCAGGGAATCTTTGGGGTCTTTCAGAAATTACCTATGCAAGGTCCCACACACTGATTTTCAAACAGCCTGGACTTTAGCAATGGGTGAGAACAAACACCTAATCATAAGGCAGTTCCTTCAATGTTCATAGCACCATCCGATCAGAAGTACCATGCACCAGCTTGGAGATAGTAATGTGGCCTCTACCCTGCACTCTCTTTGTGTTTGTGGGTCAAAGTCTCTAAACAAGCTACTATGCAGAAATATTTGTGCATCCTTATAACATAAATATTTGAATACTATAGATCACACATCTATGCCTTTGTCTCAACCATCCAACTTTATTTATCATCAGGAGAAGTACAATATATCCAGTCTTTAATATTTTGTCCTCAAGCAAGGGAATCCTTAGGGTCTTTTGGGAACCAACTATGAAAGGCCCTACAATGTTGTAGCATGAGTCTGAATAAGCTGATTTTCCAAGGGCCTGGACATGAGTGATATGTGAGAAGAAATACCTAGTCATAAGGCAGGTTCTTCAATATGCAAAACACTATCACCCTCAGGAGTGCCATGCAGCAGTTTTTGTATGGATTAATAGTAATGTTGAATTCACTGTCTCCATCTCTGTTCTGCACTCTTATCTGCTAATATCTAATAATTTTACACGTTTCTTTCTATGATTTTGAGGCATGGAAGATATGTCTGAGTATTCACCTGATAGCAATAAAATCGAGCAAGATTCTCTCAGAACACTCTCAATTCACGATAAGAGGACGATGACAATTCATCTTAACCTAAAACAAGTTTTATTGGTTTATAGGGAATGTGGAATCTGCATTCTTATACAGCCACTTTAATGTTATGTGCAAATATGAAAAGAATTCCAGAAACATCCAGCTTTTCTTTCCAAATCGACCTTAGATTGCATTAAGAACTACATAACTTTGTTTTGGATTTTACCTGCCTAGGACAGTTTGCACTAATAGTAAAATAGTGAAAAGTGCTAACTTCTGAAAACATTCAAGAGCTTCTTAAGATAACTCACACAGCTCAGAAGAGACAACCCCTTCTGTTCATATTCCTGTCCTAAGAGGACCCACCTGGACTCCTCTCTAAACAGAAACTCAGGAGCAGTCAGAAACGGGAACTTTCTTGTTTCTCCCTGTGCCTGGTGCTGAAAGCCAGACTCCAGGAATGCTGATACACCTGAGAGCAGAGTTAACACCGCCACTTCTGCTCAGAGGAACCTGCCTGGAGCCTTCAAGTTTAATCAACTCAGGAATAATCTGGGAAATTCTATTTTTAATCATTTATGAAGTCATTGAAATTTAGCCATAGAGTGCCATTTGAAAACACTTTCTTTGATTTCTCTAAACCTGTGACTTTCCTTAATATTCCAACATTTCTCACATTGTTATCAGGTGGTTACAATGTGAAAACTTTCAGAGGAGAGAGTTTCAGAGTTATTCATTGCTATAAAATACTGATTGTCAGCTATGAACATCACTGGGAAGAAAATCTTAAAAGATAAGTTCAAAGGAGAACAGGGGTCTTTTCTCTGACAGAATCTCAAATATCTACCCATCTTAACTCCAAAGTATTGCTTCTGGACCTGAGTAGACAAAAAGAATGTTGGCAGAGGGTACACAAAGAGAGTAGCTTTGTTAAAGAGTGAAAGAATGAAAATGATACAGAGTGACCATGAAAGACTAAAGTACAAGTGCAAAAGCAAAATGAAAATCCAAAAAGAAAAATCAAAAAATAACTTTTCTTCAGAAACACTATGCAGTTACTTTTTGATCTAAGGAATCTCTTATTTTCTTCCATCTCCTAATGTTTCCTAATTGTATAATCCACTAAAGATTAAGCTTTCAACTGGGCATTTGAGAACACTGTAGATTCAAATTATAACATTATTTCCACTGCCCACAAATCTTCATCATTTTACTAAATAAAAAAATATATTGAAACAAATTATGAACCTGTCAATCATTACAGCTCTTGAATTTAAAAAAAAGTGAAGTCAAAAGCATCCTGGAACTTAGAAATGACTTTAGCTATAAGATCATATAAAACCAATACAAACAGAAGCTTGCTTAAGTCAGAGGCAGGAACCATTCAGTTTCTGACTGCACCCAAAGGTGAAAGCCAGTCACCAGGAGGAGCACTGACACACCTGAGAGCAGAGGTAAAACCAACTCTTCTGCTCTGAGGGATCTGACACACAAACCCAGGAGCAGAATGAAAAGGGGCCTTCTGACTTCTGCCTGTTTCCTGAACTTGCCTGGTCCTACAGCTTTTGTAGCCATATCCAGCTATAAGAAAACAGGCCCACAGGAGTGCTGACACACAGGCATAGAAGAGGGTCAAGCTACTGTCAGAGACAGCAAGACAAGCTAACACCAGAGGCAACCTGATGGTGGGATGCAAGCACAGGAAACTAAGCAACAGAAACAAAAAATACTTGGCATCATCAGAGCCCAGTTTGCCCACCAAAGCATATATTGGATATCAAAACACTCCAGAAAAGCAAGATTTGGATTTAAAATCACGTCTCATGATGATGATAGAGACCTTTAAGAAGGACATCAATAACTCCCTTAAAGAAATACAGGACAGCACAGGTAAACAAAAGGAAGCCCTTAAAGAAGAAACACAAAAAAATCCCTTAAAGAATTACAGGAAAACACAGCAAAATAGGTGAAGGAATTGAACAAATCCATTCAGGATTTAAAAATAGAAAGAGAACAAATAAAAATATCACAAAAGGAGACAAACTAGAAAATAGGAAATATAGGAAATAAATCAGTAGTCGTAGGCAAAAGCATCACCAATGGAATACAATAGAGAGAAGAGAGAACATCAGAGAGATACCATAGAATACACTGACAGAATGGTCAAAGAAAAGGTAAAAAGTAAAAAGCCCCTAACCCAAAACACCCAGGAAATCCAGGACACAAGAAGAAGACCAATTGTAAGGATAAAAGGTAGAGAAGAGAGTGAAGTCTACCAACTTAAAGGGCCAGAAAGTATTTTCAACAAAATTATAGGAGAAAAATTCCCTAACCTAAAGAAAGAGATACCCATAATCATACAAGAAGCCTATGGAATTCCAAATAGATTGGAACAGAAAAGAAATTCCTCCTTTCATATAATAATCAAAACACCAAATGCACAAACCAAAGAAAGAATATTAAAACCAGGAAAGGGAAAAGGTCAATTAACATATAAAGGCAGATCTATCAGAATCACACAAGACTTCTCACCAGAGAATATGAAATCCAGAAGATCCTGGACAGATGTCATACGGAACCTAAGAGAACACAAATGTCAGTCCAGGCTACTATATCCAGCAAAACTTCCATTAACATAGATGGAAAAACCAAAATATTCCATGAAAAAAACCAATTTACACAATATCTTTCCACAAACCTAGCACTACAAAGAATAAGACAAGGAAAACTCCAACACAGGGAGACTATACCCTAGAAAAAGCAACAAAGTCATCTTCTTGCAAAAAACACAAAAGGAGAGAGACAAAAAAACCATAATTCCACCTCTAACAACAAAAATAACATGGAACAACAATCATTATTCCCTAATATCACTTAACATCAATGGACTCATTACCCAATAAAATGATAAGACAAAGAGACTGGATACGTAAAGAGAACCCAATGTTTTATGCACGAAGAAAATATACCTCAGTGACAAAGACAGACAATGCCACAAAGTAAAAGACTGGAAAAGAATTTTCCAAGAAAAGAGTCCAACAAAATAAGCAGGGGTAGCCACTCTAATATGTAATAAAATCAACTTTTTGCCAAACTTAATCAAAAAAGATAAGGAAAGACACTTCATGTTCATCAAAGGAAAAATCAACCAAGATGAACTCTCCATCCTGAATATCTATGCTCCAAATGCAAGGGCACCTACATTCATAAAAGACACCTTACTAAAGCACAAAGTACACATTACATCTCACCCAATAATAGTGGGAGATTTCACCAACCCATTCCCATCAATGGAAAGATAATGGAAGTGGAAACTAAAGAGAGATATAGAGAAACTTACAGAAGTTATGAACCAAAAGATTTTAACTGATATTTATAGAACATTTCATCCTAAAAAAAAGGATATACATTGTTCTCAGCACCTAATGATTCTTTGTCCAATACTGACCAAATAATTGGTCACAAAACAGGCCTCAACAGATACTAGATGATTGAAAAAATCCCATGTATCCTATCAGATAACAACGGATTAAGGCTGGTCATCAATAACAACAAAAAAGACAGAAGACCCACATACATATGGAAATTGAACAATGCACTAATTAATGATAAAGCAAGTTCAAGGAAGAAATAAAATATTTAAAGAGTTTTTAAGATTTGGTGAAAATGAAGGCACATTGTGAAGTGTCACAATGAAAGCAGTGCTAAGAGGAAAACTCATAGCTCTAAGTGCCTGCAAAAAGAAACTGGAGAAAGCATACACTAGCAGCTCGACAGCACACCTAAAAGCACTAGAACACCCATAAAGAAGGGGAGGGGGAGGGATTAGGGGGATGTTTGCCTGGAAACCAGGAAAGGGAATAACACTCGAAATGTAAATAAGAAACACTCAAGTTAATAAAAAAAAAAAGAAAACTGGAAAAAAAAAGAAAAAAAACTGAAAAAAAAAAAGCACTAGAACAAAAAGAAGGAAATACACCCAAAAGGAATAGATCAGAGGGTATAAGCAAACTCAGGGCTGAAATCAACCAAGTAGAAACAAAAAGAACTATATAAAGAATCATCAAGACCAGGAGGTGTTTCTTTGAGAAAATCAACAAGATAGATAAACACTTAGCCAGACTAACCAGAGGTCACAGAGAGGGTATGCAACTTAGTGAAATCAGAAATGAAACAGGAAACATAAAAACAGAATCTGAGGAAATTTCAAAAAATCTCAAATCCTACTACAAAAGCATATTCATATGAAACAGGAAAATTTGTATGAAGTGGACAATTTCCTAGACAGAGAACATGTAACAAAGTAAAATCTAGATCAGATAAACCATCTAAACAGTTCTGTAACTCCTAAAGAAGTAGTAGTTATTAAAAGTCTACAAACCAAAAATAGTCAAGGACCACATGTGTTTACTGCAGAATTCTATCAGGAATTCATAGAAGACCTAATACCAGTACTGTCCAAACTTTTCCACAAAATAGAAATGGGAGGGTCACTACCAAATTCCTTCTATGAATCCATAATTATGCTTACACATAAAGCACACAAAGATCCAACAAAGAGAAATTCAGACCAATTTTCCTTATGAATATTGACGCAAAAATACTCCATAAAATTCTTGAAATCTGAATCCAAGAAGACATCAAAACTATTATCCATCATCCTCAAATAGGCTTCATCACAGGGATGCAGGTATGGTTCAATATATAGAAATCCATCAACATAATCCACTGTGTATACAAACTCAAAGAAATAAAGCATATGACCACCTCGTTAGATGATGAAAAGGCAATTGACAATTTTCAACACTCCTTCATGTTAAAAATCGTGGTAAGGTCAGGAATTCAAGGCCGATGCCTAAACACAGTGAAAGCAATATACAGCAAACCAGTAGCCAACATCAAACTAAATGGAGAGAAACTTGAAGCAATCCCACTGAATTCAGGGACTAGACAAGGCTATCCACTCTCTCCCTACTTATTCAATATAGTACTCAAAATCCAAGGCAAAGCAATTAGGCAACAGAAGGAAGTAAAAGCAATAAAATTGGAAAGGAAAAAGTAAAAATATCACTGTTGCAGATGACAACATAGTATACTTAAGTGACCACAAAATTTCAACCAGAGAACTACTAAACCTGATGAACAACTTCAGCAAAGTGTCTGGGTATAAAATTAACTCAAAGAAATCAGTAGCCTTCCTCTATTCAAAGGATAAATGGGCTGAAAAAGAAATTAGGGAAATGACACCCTTCACAATAGTCACAAATAACATAAAATAGATCAGTGTATAACTCTAACCAAGCAAGTGAAAAATATGTATGGCAAGAATTTCAAGTCTTTGAAGAAAGAAACTGAAGAAGATCTCAGAAGATGGAAAGACCTCTCATGCTCATGGTTTGGCAGAATTAACACAGTAAAAATTGTCATTTTGCCAAAATCAATCTACAAAGTAAATGCAATCCCATTCAAAATTCCAATTCATTTCTTCATAGAATTAGATACAGCAATTTGCAAATTCATGTGAAATAAGAAAAAACCCAGGATAGCTAAAACAATCCCCAACAATAAAAGAAGTTTGTGGGTAATCACCATCCCTGACCTCAAGCTGTATTAGAGAACAATATTTATTAAAAACTTTGGTATTGGACACAGACAGTAAGGTAGATCAATGGAATAGAATTGAAGTCCCAGAAATGAACCCACACATTTATGATTACTTGATCTTTGACAAAGGAGCTAAAACCATCTAATGGAAAAAATGATATTATATTCAACAAATGATGCTAGTTGAACTAGAGGTCAGCATGTAGAAGAATGCAAATTGACCCATTCTTAATGCCCTGTACAAAGCTTAAGTCTAAGTGGATCAAGAACTTTCACATAAAACCAGATATACTCAAACTAATAGAAGGAAAAATTGGGAAGAGCCTTGAACACATGGGCATTGCAGAAATTGTCCTGAAAAAAAAAACAACCAATGGCTTATGCAATAAGATCAAAAATAAACAAATGGAACCTCAGAATATTGCAAAGCTTCTGCTAGGCAAATCTCTGTCATTAGGACAAAACGGCAACCAACAGATTGGGAAAAGATCTTTACCTACCCTACATCCGATAGAGGGATAATATCCAATATACACAAAGAAATAAAGAAGGTATACTCCAGAGAATCAAATAACCCTATTAAATATTGGGGTATAGTCTTAGAAGGAATTCTCACCTAAGGATTATCAAATTTCTGAGAAGTACCTAAGAAATGTTCAACATCCTTAGTCATCAGGGAAATGCAAATCAAAACAACCCTGATATTCCACCTCACACCAGTCAGAATGACTGAGATCAAAAACTCAGGTGACAACAGATGCTGGCAAGGATGTGGAGAATGAGGAAAACTCCTACGTTGTTTGTGTGATTACAAGCTGGTACAACCACTCTGGAAATCAGTCTAGAGGTTCCTCAGAAAATTAGATATAGTAGTACCTGAGGACCCAGCTATACCTCTCCTGGACATATACCGAAATGATGTTCCAACATTGAACAAGGACACATACTCCACTATGTTGATAACAGCCTTATTTATAATAGCTAGAAGCTGGTAAAAAAAAACAGATACCCTTCAACGGGGTAAAGGATACCGAAATTGTGGTATATCTACAAAATGGAGTACTACTCAGCTATCAAAACAATGACTTCTTGAATTCTATGCCAAATGGATGAGCTAGAAAAATATCATCCTGAGTGAGGTATCCTAATCACCAAAACCACACATGGTATATACTCACTTTTAAGTGGATATTAGCACCCAACCTCGAATTACCCAAGATACAATCCATAGACTGCAGTCCTCTTTAAAAGGGAAATAAAATTATTCCTAGGAGGAGATATGGAGACAAAATTTGGAGCACAGGCTGCAGCAATGACCAGGCCCTGCCCAACCTGGTACCTGGATATCCAGTCCATATATATATGAGATTCTCCTGAGAATCTCAACCAGAGCATGACAAATACAAAGTGAATGCTAGCAACCAACCATTGAAGTGAGAATGTGGACACCATTGGAGGAGTTAGAATAAGGTTTGAAGGATCTGAAGCAGCTTTCAACCCCATAAGAACTATAATACCACCCAACCAGAACTCCCAAGGACAAAACCTCTACCCAAAGGATACTCATGGACAGACCCATCGCTCAAACTGCATATGTATCATAGGATGGCCTTGTTGGGCACCAGTGGGAGGAAAAGTCCTTGGTCCTGCCAAGGCTGGACCTTCAGAATAGGGGAATGTCAGGGGGGCGGTAGGAAGGGGGTGGTTTGCGAGGTTGAACACCCTCATAGAAGAATGGGGAGGGGGGATCAGATAGGAAGGGAAACCAGGAAAGGGAATAACATTTGAAATGAAAATATAAAAAACCCAATTATAAAAAGAAAGAAAAATCAAGGAAAACACATCAAGAAGAAATCCAACTTTATATGAAATTATATATTCATAATAATTTTGATAGAGTATAATTAATTCAATAAAATGTTCCAAGAGAGTGGTGTGTAGAGAGAATAAGTTAAAATACATGTAAGTGCTTATTTACTGTAGCAAAAATGACATTACTTAAAATCCACAATTTAATCAAATAATAGCCTGTAAGTGAAAATGTGCTTATAGAGCCAAAAAGATGCAAATAATGATGAGTTGATTTTGTGTGGTTTGCTGACATAATTGCAAATACATAAGAGGAGATATTAATTCTTTAGACCTCAAAAATTTGAGTCTACAATAGAATTTAGCTGGTGGGCGTAATGATGGATTACATCCTGAAATGCAATGCACAGAAATTATGGATTCAACTGTGGTCTTTTATTTAGGATGTAAAAAAGAAAAAAAAATCAAAATGAATAAAATCACAGCATTAACAATATAGTCTAATCCAAACACTGGAAAATGTAGGCATAAATAATTCCCTGAATAAGATATAAAGAAGACACTGATTTTTAAAAAAAAAAAAGTTAAATAACATAACTTAGTATAGAAAATCTTTTTAAATCTACAGATGTAATGGGAAAATTTAAAATATAGTATTAGCATCATGATTGTAAGGAATCAAGAGAAGTGGATAATCAAATATTTTTAATGAGATTATAAAGTGATAACACTCCAAAGTATTTTGCAAATATTTCTACCACTAAAAGAATAATTATTATATAATTCAAGTTTTAAAAAAGAACTTGGGTCTATTGCAGAGAAATGAAAACTCATTTTCACATCCAAATTAGTAAAAGTAAAAAGTGCTTGACAAGAGTTCTTCCAAAATGTCAACAAGCTGAAGAGTCCAAATGAGGGCACATCAGTCCCACTTGGAAAAGAGAAGAAAGGAACCAGAAATGGGGAGGGAAGGAGGGAGGAACAGAGGAGGAAAAGGGGATGGGGTGGCAGGAGAGGAGGATGTGATCTGGTATGGGGTGGGAAAGAAGGACTGAAGCCCTGAGGGTCAGCAGGCAAAATGGAAACAGGCCACCTAAGGAGGAAGGAAGTTGGGAAGCCACTCTAGAATGTACCAGAGAACTGAGAAGTGAGATATCCTCAGAACTCAAGGGGGGACCGTAGATGAAATGGCCCACAGTGGGGAGAGGGGACTTATTGAACCATCCTCCGGCAGTAACACAGGGAATCAAGTGAGGGATGGGTTTGCTATCCCATAGGTCAAAGCTCTGATCCGTATGTTCGTGTCTGAAAGAAATGCGGGAATGGAAATGGAGAAGAGCCTATGGAAAAGAAGGTCCAGCGACAGGCCCAAAGTGGGATCCAGATCAAGGGGAAGCCCCAAGATCTGACACCATTACTGAGGCTACAGGGTTCTCACAAAAAAGGGACCTATCATTACTGCTCTCCAAAAGACCCAAAAAGGAGCTGAGTCAGATGCAGATATGTGCACTCATCCAATGAACGGAAGTAGCTGACCCATCTGCTTAGATTAGGGAAAAGCTGGAGGAAACTGAAGAGGGGGCAACCCAGAGAGAGTTGTCTCAATTAACCTGAACTCCCGATATCTCTCAGACAATGGATCACCAACCAGGCAGCATACTCCAGCTGAGATGAGGCCTCCAACACATGAACAGCAGAGGAGTTCTGCTGGTTTGGGTTCAGTCAGAGAAGATGCACCGAATCTTCAAGAGACTGGAGGCCCCAGGACATTTAGAGTTCTAATGGGGTAGGTGGGGTAGGGACAGCCTTGTGCAGACAGGGGTGGGGGTGGAAGTGTGGAGGAATTGGAGGTATGTGATGTGGAACTGGGGGTGCACAGGGAGGGGAATAAAATCTGAAGTGTAAAAATAAATAAATAAATAAATAAATAAATAAATAAATAAATAAATAAATAAATAAATAAATAAATAAATGCAAAATAAAAAGAAAGTTCTTCCAGAAGCAGCTAGAACTAGGTAAGTTCTTAAATGTTCCTCCTCTAGTAACATGATGAAGTGGTGTATTTCAATACCATGGACTGCTACTTGTAAGCAAAGAAAAGCTAATTCTTCGTGCACACAGCTTGGCAAGGCTCCAGAGTAAAATAGACCAATAGCAAATTGTACATATTGTGTGAGGCTTTTTCTGTAGCCCTTGCTATGAATAGGGAAAAGGTTACTGACTCCAATGAGTTCTGTGGTAGAAGTACAGGTGAATAAATAATTATGGCTCTGAAAACACAGACTAGTTACATGACCAGTATACTTAGAGACACAACAAATGTCACACGACATGCACTGGGAGCAAATAAATGCAAGTGAGTTCATTAGTAATATGAAAATTCTTTCAATTTCCTCATTTATTCTATTTAAAAGAATATCAACCCAAGAAAGTTGTGTACAAGGTACAGAATTCCTGTTTATTACTTTTTGAAACTACCTATGAGAGCACAACTATTTGAAAATAGAAAATTAAAGACCTTATGGAAATAGAGCCTGAGTTGCGATCACTGTAGTAAAAAAGCAAGAGCTATTCCTCCCTCTAATGGAGGAAATGGAGGAAGACTCTCTAGCACATTTGGAAGGAATCAGGAATGGAATGATTATAAAGCAATTTGTGTTCATTAGAAGAGCTCCCAGGGACTAAACCAACAACCAAGGAGGACACGTGGAGAGACCCACGGCTACAACAGCATATGTGGTCCTGTGAAGGCTGGATATAGGGAATTGCCAGAGCCTGGAGGCAGAATGGAGTAGGTGGGTGGATGGGAAAGCATCCTCATAGAAGCAGGAATAGGGAGATGAGATAGACAGTTTCCGGAGAGGAAATCATCAAAGAGGAAAATATTTGATATGCAAAAAAAGGAAATATATAATAAAAAATAAAAAAATATATTTATTAGAAAAAAAGTCACACTGAAAATGTGTATACCTAATACCCAAACCCAAGTAATCTACAGAAATAAAATAAAATAAAATCATGACAGTACTTATATGACACAAAATAGCAAAGATACTTTAGATTTAGTCTGTTTACATTTGTTTTGTCATGAAATATTTTAGTTTCTCCATTTATGGTAATTGATATTTTTGATGGGTAGAGTAAACTGAGCTGGCATCTGTGTTATTTTCAGGTCTGTAAGTGATCTGCCCAACATCTTATAGTTTTGAGTGTCTGTTGAGATGTCTGATCTTACACCCATATATCTGCATTTATATGAACTTGGCCTTTTCCCTTACAACTTTTAATATTCTTTCTGTTGAATTTAGTGTTTTTATAATTACATGGAGAAAGAATTTTCTTTTCTGGTCCAATTTCTTTGTGGTTCTGTAGGCCTCTTTTATGTTTATGGCCATCTTTTTTAAGGTTAAGAAAGGTTTTTTTTTTCTATGAGTTTGTTGAAGATGCTTTCTAGCCTTTTGTTGTAGGAATCTTCACTGTCTTCTATTCCTATTATGCTTAGATTTGGTCTTTTCCTTGTGCTCCAAATGTCCTAAATGATTTGGGTTAGGAGCTTTTTACACTTTCTATTTCCTTGACTGAGGCGTTGATATTTTCTATGTCTAAGATTGTCTTTTCAATGCCCTGTGAACTTTTCGAGATGCTTGAATCTGTAGCTTCTGATGTCTTTCCTAGGTTTTCCATCTCCTTGGTTCCTCCATTTGTGATTTCACTATTGTTTTTATTTCCATTTTTAGATCTTGGGTTTTTGGTCAATTACTTCACCTATTTGATTGTATTTTCTTGTATTTCTTTAAGGCATTTATGTGTTTCCTCTTTAAGTGCTTCCTTCTATTTGCCTGTATTTTCTGTATTTCCTAAAGGGAGGAATTTTTCTCTATAGACTTTGAGGGTAGCAAAATATCCCTTGAACATTAAGGGACACAGAAGTGAACACAGAATATATCTGTGGTCATAATGAGGACTTCTGTTCTTTAAAAACTTATATACGTTTGCTTATGATTTTGTAAAGGCATTATGTAACTGTCCCTCAAAGAACATAAGATGGTACTGAATTCTCTTGAAATGAAGATAAAGACAGTATTGGGTCACCTAATGTGTAAGAATCAATCACAGGCCCCTATCAAGAGCACAAATGCTCTTACCCACTGGATGTTCTCTCCAGTCTCATAAATGGCTTTTAAAAGTATATCATCTCCAATTTGCAAATAAACTCAATGTAATGCCAATAATATGCATGTAAGAGTTTTAAATGCTGGTAAATTCAGTCTAGAATTTATGTGGAAAGTTAAATGACAGCAAAAAATATGAGGACTAGAAAATCGGTATTATATCTTCTCACTTTATTCTTCTTGGTTGTATTAAAATTGCACTAATTTCAATTGTAGTGTACTTCTGCCACCTACAGGTATAGCAGGGGTTTTTTGTTGTTGTTGTTGTTGTTGTTATTGGTGGTGTTTTGTTTTGTTTTGTTTTGTTTTTTGTTTTGTTTTTTGTTTGTTTGTTTGTTTTTTGTGCCACACATGTGTCAGTAGGTGGCATAAAAGAGAGAGGATGTGTCTCTGATCAGTATTCTGACATATCTGAATTACTAGTAGTCTAGCATTCCCTGAAAACAGAAATCCCAAAAAGACAACCAGAATGGAGCCAGGCAGGCCCAGACTGTATCCAATAACAGAAAGACAGAAACTAGAAGAACCACACTTAGGACCATCATCCCTAGGCAGGAGTGAAATGGACAACTCTGGCAAACAGCAAAGAGCAAGCACAAGATGACCACCACACTGACAACATGGGGCCCAAAAAAGGAACTAAAATTAGATGACCACCAGTCTAGCTGAACAGAGGCCTGAGAAACAGACCATGCCTCAGATGATCCCCGCCTAGAACCAAAATAACCAAAAAGGACATAGCACTCCTTACACCACTCCTTCTGACAACATCAGATACTCAGATACCATAGGCAGAGCTAAGAGAAGCAAAAAATGGGTAGAGAAGTGAGAAAGGAGAAGCAGAAGGATGTGGGCACAGAGAAGAGAGGCAGAACTGGAGA
Source organism: Rattus norvegicus (assembly GCF_021556685.1). Classification (NCBI taxonomy): domain Eukaryota; kingdom Metazoa; phylum Chordata; class Mammalia; order Rodentia; family Muridae; genus Rattus; species Rattus norvegicus. The sequence continues at coordinate 98,207,752 of NC_141537.1, read as the reverse complement.
CTCAAGAGTTATGAGGAACAGATGATGGGTGTAGCTGAGGATGCACCTGAGACCAAGAAAGGGTTCTTGGTCCTGTAGCAGCAGGGTCAGTTACCATCAAAGTCCAAGTAGACAGAGATGGACTGAGCTGCTGCCCTGGGGACATATTGATGTCTGAGGGCAGTGCAAAACTGGCTCTACCCCTCACCTGCTCATTGTAGTACAGCTGGTCATAGGGACATGGGAGTAGGAAAGCTGACCCTGGTCCTAGCCACATGTAGTACTTGGGAAAATCAGAGTTCACACATTGTAGGAAGTGTGTGTGATAGGGCCCAGAAGATAGAAACAAGCATGAGATAGCTTGCCTTAGCACTTTTCTTCTGCAGGGCAAGAATGAAAGACAGAGGTAAGAGAGAGAGAAAGAGAGAGAGAGAGAGAGAGAGAGAGAGAGAGAGAGAGAGAGAGAGGTGCTCCTCACACACTACCACCTTTGGCAAGCAGGAGACATTTTGCTGCCATCATGAAAACAGGAGAGTGGGATTTGCCTTCTTCAGGTGCATAAATCAGGACAGCATACCGGGCAACTTGCCTAAGCAGCAGTATAGAGCTGGTCCTGATGGCAGGGGACAGAGGAGCTGGACATGAGAAAGCTGGCTCTGCCACTTCTCTGACATGTGGTGACATACACAATGGAGAGATGTCCCTTCTCAACTTTGACCACCTACAACAGGCAGAAAGTCCAGCTCCGAGGATATTGTAGTTTGAGTTCTGTCTCTTATCTGCTGCAGCATTCCAGAGACTAGACCTTGAATCTCACCTGGACAGCATAGCAGAGCTGACCCTGGATGGGAAGATTGTAAGGGAGTTAGTCTTGAGGGCATGAGTGTGGAGGAGCTGGCCCTGACACTGCTGCTGTGCAGTGGGAGAGAGAAATCACATCCTCTCCATTTTGCCCTTGCTTCTGGAAGAGGACAGGAGAGTTGGCCTCAATGTGGTTATGAGAACAGGAAAACTGTCTCTGACCCTCAGTTCCCACAGCACTTTAGACAGAAAGCCCTGCATCTAACCTGGGCAGCACATTAGACCTGACCCTACCTATTCAGGATGCAGGTGAGCCAGCCCCTAAAGCCTGAGGACAATACAGCTGACCCTACCTCTTGTCAGCTGTAAATAGTGAAGACAAGGAAGACATACCTTCCTACTCTCTCTCTCACCACTTCTCCACTGCTCCTAAGGCCATTAGAGTGGAAGAACAGGTCATGTCTATCACGAGCTGCATCCTTAGAAAGAATTAGCCCTGTACCTCACCTGGACAGCAAGATAGATCTGACACTGATTATGGAGGTTGTGGTGAGCCTACACCAAGAGCATGAGGGTGGACAGCAGGATTGAACAGAAAAGATAACCTCAGGCCTAGGTCAGGGTTTTGAATTGTCCCACCACAACATCTACCCCATCGATGTGTTTCTGAAGTGCATAATGGAGCAAGTCCTATAAATCAAAACTACAGGATTTCCACAGGACAACAACAGGGTATCCAGTAGAAGTCCCAGTGAAGTGGCAATACTGATAGAGAAACAGAAGCCAGGGTCCTCTTGAACCAGGCCAATGAGTCATTGCAATGAAGATTTGCAAGCTTTGAAGTATACACAAAAGTGCATACTGTAGAGTACACTGTGAAACACTACAGTTTCCATGACAAGATATTTTTCTCTGATCAGGTAGGTGATAGTGTGCAAGGGTGAAGGGTTACAGGTATAAATGGTGGGACAGGTTATGTGTTTAGAGAACATGTGTGAAAATTATGAAAAATTAATAAATAAATAAATAACATTTAGCCTAAGAGAGGCTGAGAGGAAAGGAAGTAGGGAAAGAGTCATTTTCAAATACACACACACACACAGAGAGAGAGAGAGAGAGAGAGAGAGAGAGAGAGAGAGAGAGAGAGAGAGAGAACAGAGACTGAGTGTACTGTAGGTACACAGAGAGGTGGATATATAGATGGGATATCATAAAGAAATAGAAAATAGATCTTACACAGACACAATTTCAAAGAAATGAGTAAGTAAAGTATAGAAATCTGTTCCTGTGTTGGTGTTTTGATTGTTTTAAAACTATGCTCCAGTATAGCGACTGTTCAATAATACAATTTCTAGAATCATCTTTAAGACAACCCTTTATTATCTATGATTTCATATAGGCAAATAGGAATTCCACTCCATGCCATGGTATAAGAAGTCATATGAGTATGACTTAATGGTATTTGTTTGATGTAAGCAGAGCTTTGAAAATAAGAGACAGAAAAATCCTATGTGAAGGGATACAGACTGCGGGGAGCATCAGTACCAGCTTCTGGAATTTCAAGACACAGCACAGATGATGGCCAAGCAGTCTTCCTTTTCCCTGACACTTGGGTTCCAGGATTTCTGAGAAAAACAAAGATTCCTTTCCACTGCCAGCTTCTCTAGGTAATATTTCCCTGACCCTTAAATACTGACAATTACAAACCAAACTTTTTATTTAATAATATGCCCTTGGAAAGTCAGTAGAAACTTCAATTGTTCTTTATGAGTCCCAGCTTATGTTACAACTCTGTAAAAGGAAAGACAGGGTTCTCTGTTAAGGCAGAAAAGATATTTGGTGCTCTATATTGCTGAAGATTAAAAGACTGAAAATTAGGGTCCAAGTGAGTGATTTAGCTTTATCTAGACAAATAAATGACTCTTTGTTACCTTTGCTAAAGAACTGTGACATCTGAGAAAGAGTTTCAGAGGGTCCCTCAAGAGGAGAAGCAGCTGGGACAGCCTAGTCTCTCACTTCTGCTTCCATGGGGATTTATGTAATGACTTGTATCACTGTGAGAGGAGACTCTTTATACTATAGACAATAATAGATTTCTATATCTTCAGACTCCATGCTGCTGTAGGTGACAGAATTATCTGACCCTCGTACAGTGCCACTGAACCTTGATTGGACACCATCTGCCAAACTGGTTGCAAGATAGATCAGGTGCTTAGATTTCCCTGATTTCTGCTGGAAGAATATTAAATTACTACTAGTGCTATGACTTGCCCAGCAACTCATAGTCATTCTGTCTTCCAGAGATGCAGACATGGAGGATGGGGACTGAGTCATCTGGATGTCACATCTGGCACCTAGGAGTGGAGACATGTCAAATATGCACATAGTTAAACTAGACAAAAAAAGGATATTTCCCAAATGCCCGTGTAACTGTGAATTTGACATTTAAATTTATTTTACCTGGAAACTGGAACAACATGAACCCAAGAAACTGAGCAGAGGTCTCATGTCCAGGCTGATACTGAATGCAATCATACTGGCACGGTGTAACAGCTATCTTGAAGTCCCAAAAGCTGTGCAGTGAGTATAAGCAAATAATTGGGAACCACTTAGCAGTCATCACAGCTGCAAGGCTTACTCGTGTCAGCACTTAGCTTAAGTCCGAGGGTCCAAAGTAAGACTCTGTGTGTGTGTGTGTGTGTGTGTGTGTGTGTGTGTGTGTGTGTGTGTGTGTGTATACAGAGACAGATAGACAGAGGCAGACAGACAGAGAATCAGAGAGGGACAAAGAGAGAGAGAGATGGAGAAAGAGAATGGTATTTCTATTCAATGATTTAAAGTTAGAGATGGCCTTTCTAATGTATGTAAGCTCTATTTTATATAATACAATTTAAAGATATACTGGGGTTATAAAGAAGAGTATCCTCCAGTCAGAGAATACACAACAAAGAAGAAAATATTAGATCTTTAACTCACTCAAATAATTATGATAGTGCCTCTCAATTTCAAACAGCAAGTGAACAATTAGTTTGCAGCACATTATGGATCTCAGTCCTTACCATACCTCCTTTAGTGATATATGAAAATATCACAAAATTCTGGAAACATTCAACTTTCCTTTACTTTAGATTGGATTAAGTAACAGATGATTTTGGGTTTGGATTATAACTACATATGAAAGTATGTGTTGATGATACAGTACTCAGCATTGCTACCTTCTAACAACATTCAACTAACTAATGAACTTGAAAAAACAGTTTACACCTTAAGATTTGTGTGTGTTCCTAATCAGTTGCTTAATAAACATGCCTTCTGTTTTTCTTTTCAGACTTTTAAAGGTCAAATTTTGAGGAAAAGGTACTGCCTAATAGTTGAGGAATAATTGGCTTCTCAGTAACTTCCTATAACTATGGAAGTCTAAGTTTAAAACTTCAAAATTAAAATTGACATGCCAAAATGCCCTTTCAGGTATAATTGGCTTACAAGTTTAAGATGATATAGAAACTCTGAAATATATGGGCGAAACTACTATACTCACATATGTTTTTCGTACAGGGAGAGAGGGAGTTGAGTATACAGAGTTGTTACAATGGAAAAGAGAACTCTGGTAGAGAGTGCCCATTGTTCCTGTGAATGTGGTGAATTCACCTGACAGTAGAGCATATATGAAGGAGAGGAGCTTGGTTCAAAGAATGAAATAGATAGAGTGACTTATAGCACTTTAGTCCAAGTGCTAGGAACAAAAGCAAAAACAAAAGAACAAAACAAAAAACTTTTCTTTAGAGACACTTGCAGTTACCTTTTGTTTCTGACTACAGGCAATCTCACAGTTTCTTGCACTTCCTAATTGCACACTGTACTAAGGCTTAAGATTTCAACATAGTCACTGAGGGAAATGCTGTAGGTCCAAATTATAATATTATTTCTCTAGCACCCAAATAATCTTAAGATTAAAAAATACATTGAGACTATTTATGGCTCTGCCAGTACTTGCAGATGCTGCATTTTCAAAAGTGACATCATAAGCCCATGGAGATCAAATAAATGATATTAGTGATAAGATAATATAAAATTTGCACAAAAGAAGGTGATTAATATATTAAATATCTGTAATGGTAGGATTTGTGACATATTGAGAAAGATATTCGGTGGAAATTCAGTCTGTTGAACACATAGATATCATGTTTCAAAAAGGAAGAAAATAAGAAAAGCAGAAAATGAGTTATAAATTTCCAATGAACAATAGACCATGGTGAACATTCCCATTTTAGAAGGACATATAAAAAATCCAAAGCAACAACTGAACAAAAGTAAGGCCATAACCAAACAGTGTAAAGAATATGTCATGTGGCACCATGGCTATCCTGCAGAGAATAAAGATGCTGACAGGAAATCACACAAGTTTTGGCAGCCATAAATCTATAACTTTGTCCTTTATAGCCAAGTTTTCTATCTTGGGTTGGCATCATATTTAGTCTACTCTGTTTTGCAAATACATTCCAGGTTCTTGGCAACAATTTCTTCCAAGATCTTGTGTATACTTTGCATCATTATCAGAAATCAAACCATTGCCTTCAGAATGAACCTACAGAGATTTCAAAAATGCCATGCACTGGCCAGTCTCAAGGACTTTTCTATGAGATTTTGTGAGAGACCTTCATGACACCAAATTTGCTCCACTCACCATTTCTGAAAAACCAGCAACACACGACAGTGATTCTGTAGTTTTACAAAATTTCCGACCCTGTCCTGAGAGACAGGAGGCAAGTATGTGAGTGAACCAGAGAGTGAGGACACAAGCATTGCACAGAAATATTCCCCCATGGTTATACAATCCAACTCAGTCATCTTCCTTCAGATACCACACATTCCAAAACCAACATCACCTGAGGAAGATTCTTCTATCCACAAACCTGGGACAGAGGACACACCTGAATGGCAAATCTTGAATTTAATACTTCTATTATATTCCTGATATCTGGGTAGGTGAGAATCTAAATGCTAATATTATGGAGAAGACCAATGTATTCTTTTTTTATTATTGAATCTATAAAAATTGATATGGTGTTATTTGATGATATTTATTCATACATTATTAAATTATTTCAAAATAATTTCCTCTCAATTCCACTTGTGCTTTCTTTCTTCCTTTATTTTTTTCCATTTCAGAAATATTAAATTTTTAGCATCTCCTAATAGGAGATGAGTCAGAGATTTAAATGAAAGAAAGTAGCCATACTAGGATAATATGAGGTGTGCCATGTCACCAGTCCTGAATTAGCTTCATTTCTAGTTTGTGAAGAAACAAGATATTCAAATTTTATAGACTGGTCTAATGAGGGATTCAATATATGGCACATGGCAAAAAATGAAATTTTTGCCTTTTTATAAATCTGGTTTTATCTTCTCTAGCATCTATAGGCTTGAATCACCTATTTGATAAATGTGTCTCTAAAACGAAGAACCTATAGAAAGTCAGGGAGACCTCCATACAGACACAATCCCAAAAACCCACGGAACATGGAATATTTAAAAATCAATTTATTTACTTTAATAAAAGGACAAACAGTAGCACAAATATACAGTTTTTTAATAAGATGGTAGAACATGGAGAGTGTCATTTAAAAACATTTATGTCTTATTAAATGATTTTTTCAGTGTGCAATGTACTTGTGCCTGAGTGAGTTTATGTGTATTGTATGCAGGCAGGTGAAAGAGGAGTAAAGGAGAAAGTTGTGAGCCTTCTGATGTGGTGACTAGGAATGAAACACATGTCTTCTGTAGGAGTACAAAATGTTCCTGACTGCTGTTTCAAACTTTGAACCCCCATTTTTCCATGAGTCTTATCGAGGACTATGTATTATGCAGTTATGTAACACATAATTAGACAGGGGAGCTAAGATTGTATGAACATATATTCCTGAAAAAAGTCATGACTTCAAATGAACCTTCTGCTAAGCTGACTACCTTATAAAATATTCACTGGTGGTATAGAAGTAGAAATGTCACAGGTTCGAAGACAATAGATGGCATACACCAAAAATTTTAAATTTTTGCATTTTTCTAAATCTGGTTTTATCTTTTCTAGCATCTATAGGCTCGGGTCACCTATTTGATTAATGTATCTCAAAAGCAAAGATCCTATAGAGAGCCAGCCAAACCTCCATTAAGACTCGATCCCCAAAATACACGGAATATGTAATATTTAAAAATCAAATTATATACTTTAATAAAAGGACAAACAATACCACCTATGTACAAAGTTGTTATTAAGATGGTAAAACATGACACGTGTCATTTAAAAACATTTGTGCTTTTAACTGATATTTTTTAATGTGCGATGTGTTTGTGCCTAAGTGAGTTTATGTGCATTGTATTCAGGCATGTGAAAGAGGAGTAAGGAAGAAATAGTTGTGAGCCTATTGATGTGGTGGCTAGGAATGAAACATAGATCCTCTGTAGGAGCAGAAAATGTTCCTGACCACTGTTTCATACTTTCAACCCCCATTTATAAAAAGCATCATATCAAAGACTATGTACTATGCACTTATGTAACACATAATTAGACAGTGGGAGCTAGGGCTGTATGGCTATATGTTCCTGAAAAAAATCATGACTTCCACTGAACATTCTGCTAAGCTGATTACCTTATGAAATCTTGACTGGTGGTGTAGAAGTAGAAAAGTCACAGGTTCAGGGACTAATTACAATTTATCTTAGGCAACTTTTAGAGACTATAACAACCACTCTTCTTCATCCACTTCTTTGTCTGACCTAATATCCTTGTAACTAACAGGTAAAAGGTATTATTTATAGACTATAAGGTACCACCAATCAGCATGCTAAATAAGAATACTGTCCACATCTGAGGACTACATCACTGATTACACCATTTCAATTTAATTGTCCTATCAATATTTCTACCAATGCATTAAAATGCTCAGGTCATTAATTTCCTTGTTCTGTTACCATACGAAGTATGTATCTGTTACACAGTTGGAACATGGAAAGAGTGATAACTTATATCTGTCTTCCCAAACCAGGGTCACTCATATTTAGATACAGGGTAATCTATATCTTCAATTTTTGAAGATTGACTTGTGAATTTGTATTGGTTCCTGGGACATCCCATAGTGGTGAAGCATTATTGCAAACTAAAGCCAAAGTAAGAAGATTAGGAAGAAGGATCTGTCCAGTTTCCACCTGTGCACAGACCTGACTCGGTCCCACAGCTCTCTGGACCCAAATCAAATGAGGTAAGAAAACAGGACTCAATGATGTGCTGAGAAACCTAACAGGAGAGGTGAGAGCACCACTCCTGCAAAAATCCTGGCCCAAGAGAAACCCACCTGGAGCCCTCTGGACACAAAAACCAAGTTGGAGTCTGGGACAGGATCCTCCTAAATTCTGCCTCCATCTTGTGCTGACCCTGTGTCACAAAACTCTCTACCCAGATCCTGCTTGGAGAAAGCCATTCTCCAGGACTGCTGACACACAACCTTACAGGAGGGACAAGCCACTGAGAAGACAGCAAGACCATTTAAGACCACAGATGACCAGATGGCAGGAGGCAAGAACAAGAACCTAAGCAACAGAAACCAAGACTACTTGGCATCATCAGGCCCCATTTCTCCTACAAATATAATAAAATACCTCGGTGCGACTCTACCCAAGCAAGTTAAAGATCTGTATGACAAGTACTTGAAGACTCTGAAGAAAGAAATTGAAGAACTCAGAAGATGGAACGACCCCCCATGCCCATGGACTGGCAGGATTAATAAGTAAAAAAATGGTCATTTTGCCAAAAGCAGTCTATAGATTTAATGCAATCCCCATCAAAATAGCAACTCAATTCTTCACAGAGTTAGAAAGAGCAATTTGCAAATTCCTTTGTAATACCATATAAACCAGGATAGTGAAAACAATACTCAACAATAAAAGAACTTCTGAGGAAATCACCATTCCTGACCTCAAGCAGTGTTACAGAGCAATGGTGACAAAAACTGTATGGTTTTGGTACAGAGATGGGCAGGTAGATCAGTGGAATAGAATTGAAGACCCAGAAATGAACCCACACACCTATGGTTGCTTGATATTTGACAAAGGAGTTAAAATAATCTAATGGAAAAAATAGGATTTTCAATGAATGGTGCTTGTTCAACAAAATGTCAGCTTGTGGAAGAATGCAAATTGAGCCATTCTTATTGCCCCGTACAAAGCTCAAGTCCTATTGGATCAAGGACCCCCAAATCAAACCCAATACACACAAACTAATAGAAGAAAAAGTGGGAAGTGTCTCAATCACATGGGCACTAGGGAAAATTTGCTTATCAAAACACCAATGACTTATGCTCTAAGATCAAGAATCAACAAATGGGACCTTGTAAAATTGCAAAGCTTCTGTAAGGCAAAATGCACTATCATTAAGACAAAACAGCAAACAACAGATTGGGCAAAGATCTTTACCAATCCTATATCTGATAGAAGTCAAATATCCAAAATATAAAAAGAACTCAAGAAGTTAGGCTCCAGAGAGATAAATAACCCTATTAAAATATGGGGTACAGAGCTGAACAAAGAATTATCAGTTGAGAAATATTGAATGGCTGATAAGTACCTAAAGAAATGCTCAATATTTTTAGTCATCAGGCAAATGCAAATCAAAACACTGAGATTCTACCTCACACAAGTCAGAATGGTTAAGATAAAAAATTCAGGTGACAACAGTTGCTGGTGAGGATGTGGAAAAAGAGGAACACTCCTCCATTGTTGTAGGAATTACAAACTGGTACAACCACTTTGGAAATCAATCTGGAGGTTTCTCAGAAATTTGGACATTGCACTAACTGAGGACCCAGCTATACCACTCCTAGGCAAATATCTAAAATATTCTCCAACACACAGCAAAGACACAGGCTCCACTATATCCATAGAAGCCTTAATTATAATAGTCAGAAGCTGGAAATAACCCAGATGTCCTTCAACAGAAAAAATTACAGAAATATGGCACATCTATGCAATGGGTTACTACTCAGTGATCAAAATCAAAAATTTCATGCAATTCATAGGCAAAGAAATTGAACTATAAAATATCTTCCTGAGTGAGGTAACCAAAATACAAAAAAACACACATGGTATGCACTCACTGATAAGTGGATATCAGCCCAAAACCAGAGATGGATACAGAAAATGTGGTACATCTATACAATGGACTACTACTCAGCTATCAAAATCAATAACTTCACGAAATTCATAGGCAAATGGATTGAACTTGAAAGTATCTGCCATCTTCTCTGGATAGAACTAAGAGTACTTGGATTACCCATAACTCCTAAGGAAATAGAAGCAGTCATTAAAGGTCTCCCAACCAAAAAGAGCCCAGGTCCAGACGGGTTTAGTTCAGAATTCTACCAAACCTTCATAGAAGACCTCATACCAATATTATCCAAACTATTCCACAAAATTGAAACAGATGGAGCCCTACCGAATTCCTTCTACGAAGCCACAATTACTCTTATACCTAAACCACACAAAGACACAACAAAGAAAGAAAACTTCAGACCAATTTCCCTTATGAATATCGACGCAAAAATACTCAATAAAATTCTGGCAAACTGAATTCAAGAGCACATCAAAACAATCATCCACCATGATCAAGTAAGCTTCATCCCAGGCATGCAGGGATGGTTTAATATACGGAAAACCATCAACGTGATCCATTATATAAACAAACTGAAAGAACAGAACCACATGATCATTTCATTAGATGCTGAGAAAGCATTTGACAAAATTCAACACCCCTTCATGATAAAAGTCCTGGAAAGAATAGGAATTGAAGGCCCATACCTAAACATAGTAAAAGCCATATACAGCAAACCAGTTGCTAACATTAAACTAAATGGAGAGAAACTTGAAGCAATCCCACTAAAATCAGGGACTAGACAAGGCTGCCCACTCTCTCCCTACTTATTCAATATAGTTCTTGATGTTCTAGCCAGAGCAATCAGACAACAAAAGGAGATCAAAGGGATACAGATCGGAAAAGAAGAGGTCAAAATATCACTATTTGCAGATGACATGATAGTATATTTAAGTGATCCCAAAAGTTCCACCAGAGAACTACTAAAGCTGATAAACAACTTCAGCAAAGTGGCTGGGTATAAAATTAACTCAAATAAATCAGTTGCCTTCCTCTATACAAAAGAGAAACAAGCCGAGAAAGAAATTAGGGAAACGACACCCTTCATAATAGACCCAAATAATATAAAGTACCTCGGTGTGACTTAAACCAAGCAAGTAAAAGATCTGTACAATAAGAACTTCAAGACACTGAGGAAAGAAATTGAAGAAGACCTCAGAAGATGGAAAGATCTCCCATGCTCATGGATTGGCAGGATTAATATAGTAAAAATGGCCATTTTACCAAAAGCAATCTACAGATTCAATGCAATCCCCATTAAAATACCAATCCAATTCTTCAAAGAGTTAGACAGAACAATTTGTAAATTCATCTGGAATAACAAAAAACCCAGGATAGCTAAAGCTATCCTCAACAATAAAAGGACTTCAGGGGGAATCACTATCCCTGAACTCAAGCAGTATTACAGAGCAATAGTGATAAAAACTGCATGGTATTGGTACAGTGACAGACAGATAGACCAATGGAATAGAATTGAAGACCCAGAAATGAACCCACACACCTATGGTCACTTGATTTTTGACAAAGGAGCCAAAACCATCCAATGGAAAAAAGATAGCATTTTCAGCAAATGGTGCTGGTTCAACTGGAGGGCAACATGTAGAAGAATGCAGATCGATCCATGCTTATCACCCTGTACAAAGCTTAAGTCCAAGTGGATCAAGGACCTCCACATCAAACCAGACACACTCAAACTAATAGAAGAAAAACTAGGGAAACATCTGGAACACATGGGCACTGGAAAAAATTTCCTGAACAAAACACCAATGGCTTATGCTCTAAGATCAAGAATCGACAAATGGGATCTCATAAAACTGCAAAGCTTCTGTAAGGCAAAGGACACTGTGGTTAGGACAAAACGGCAACCAACAGATTGGGAAAAGATCTTTACCAATCCTACAACAGATAGAGGCCTTATATCCAAAATATACAAAGAACTCAAGAAGTTAGACTGCAGGGAAACAAATAACCCTATTAAAAAATGGGGTTCAGAGCTAAACAAAGAATTCACAGCTGAGGAATGCCGAATGGCTGAGAAACACCTAAAGAAATGTTCAACATCTTTAGTCATAAGGGAAATGCAAATCAAAACAACCCTGAGATTTCACCTCACACCAGTGAGAATGGCTAAGATCAAAAACTCAGGTGACAGCAGATGCTGGCGAGGATGTGGAGAAAGAGGAACACTCCTCCATTGTTGGTGGGATTGCAGACTGGTAAAACCATTCTGGAAATCAGTCTGGAGGTTCCTCAGAAAATTGGACATTGAACTGCCTGAGGATCCAGCTATACCTCTCTTGGGCATATACCCAAAAGATGCCTCAACATATAAAAGAGACACGTGCTCCACTATGTTCATCGCAGCCTTATTTATAATAGCCAGAAAATGGAAAGAACCCAGATGCCCTTCAACAGAGGAATGGATACAGAAAATGTGGTACATCTACACAATGGAATATTACTCAGCTATCAAAAACAACGAGTTTATGAAATTCGTAGGCAAATGGTTGGAACTGGAAAACATCATCCTGAGTGAGCTAACCCAATCACAGAAAGACATACATGGTATGCACTCATTGATAAGTGGCTATTAGCCCAAATGCTTGAATTACCCTAGATGCCTAGAACAAACGAAACTCAAGACGGATGATCAAAATGTGAATGCTTCACTCCTTCTTTAAATGAGGAAAAAGAATACCCTTGGCAGGGAAGGGAGAGGCAAAGATTAAAACAGAGACTTAAGGAACACCCATTCAGAGCCTGCCCCACATGTGGCCCATACATATACAGCCACCCAATTAGACAAGATGGATGAAGCAAAGAAGTGCAGACCGACAGGAGCCGGATGTAGATCGCTCCTGAGAGACACAGCCAGAATACAGCAAACACAGAGGCGAATGCCAGCAGCAAACCACTGAACTGAGAATAGGTCCCCTATTGAAGGAATCAGAGAAAGAACTGGAAGAGCTTGAAGGGGCTCAAGACCCCAAAAGTACAACAATGCCAAGCAACCAGAGCTTCCAGGGACTAAGCCACTACCTAAAGACTATACATGGACTGACCCTGGACTCTGACCCCATAGGTAGCAATGAATATCCTAGTAAGAGCACCAGTGGAAGGGGAAGCCCTGGGTCCTGCTAAGACTGAACCCCCAGTGAACTAGTCTATGGGGGGAGGGCGGCAATGGGGGGAGGGTGGGGAGGGGAACACCCATAAGGAAGGGGAGGGGGGAGGGGGATGTTTGCCCGGAAACCGGGAAAGGGAATAACACTCGAAATGTATATAAGAAATACTCAAGTTAATAAAAAAAAATGAAACCTCAAAAAAAATAAAATAAAACAGAACTTTTATTTTACTGAAAACTTGCTATAGCAGTATACCAAAAATTACTGACGTAAATGACATTTTGACTTCACTCTAAGAAGATATTTACAGAATCACACCTTTAACTATGTTCATATACGTGTATTTACTTTTCATTTGAAAGTATAATTTAGTCAAGTCACCTGTATTTGTGGTTTCAAGCTTTTATTTTAATCCATAAGGTAATTCACCTATGATGTTTCTGAGATAAATTGTTTTACATATTGTTTTATAACGCTAGGACATTTGTATCTGCTTTAAGCCATTCCCTTTATTTATTTGAAATTTTCTGACATGCTGTGTTGAAGGGCAGTAAGGGGCACAAGGATACAAAGGAAGATTATATGTTAGTACTAAGATATTTTAGAATCACAGCATGAATAGTGAACTTTCAAATGTTAAAATGAATTAAATCTGGATTCAGAAAAATGGTAAGATGCTAAACTCAACTAACATTGTGTACTGTGTAAGCATCAAGAAAGCCCTGGTGGTTTTAAATAAATCAACTAAAGCCTTGTGTGGCTCAGGAGGGATTAATATACTTTGAATTACTTTAAGCCTTTAGGCTCAAAGGAGTTTTTATACCAACTACATATGAATCCCTGGGGAACAGGTTTTCCTGTTTTGTTTCGCTTTTTATGAAATTGTAAAATCATCCATGTGGTATCCTGAAAGCTGAGTAAAAACATATTGATTCTTCACCCCCCCCCAAAAAAAAAGAGTACTTGGATTAGGTCTTCTATGGAAGTATGATAGAATTCTACACTAAACCCATCTGGTCCTGTGCTGTTAGTTAGTTTGCTTGCTTGAGAGGCTTTTAATGAATATTTCTATGCCTTTAGGGGTTATATGACAGTTTAGATTGTTTATCTGATCCTGATTTAACTTTGGTACCTCCTATCTATCTAAATAATTGTTCATTTCCTCCAGATTTTCCACTTTTGTTGAGTATAGGCTTTTGTAGTAGGATCTGATGATTTTTTTTATTTCCTCAGATTCCGTTGTTATGTCTCCCTTTTCATTTCTGATTTTAATTTTTATGTGCTTTCAGTGCCCTCTGGTGAGCCTAGTTAAGGGTTTATCTATCTTGTTGATTTTCTCAAAGAACCACTTCCCACTTTTTTTTTTTTTGATTATTTATAGATCTTTTTGTTTCTACTTGGTTGATTTCAGCCATGGGTTCAATTTCCTCCTACCATCTACTCCTCTTAGTTGTATTTACTTCTTTTTGTTCTAGAGCTTTCAGGTATGCTGTTAAACCGCTAATGTATGCTCAGTTTCTTTTTGGAGGCACTCAGAGCTATGAGTTGTCCTCTTAGCACTGCGTTCCATGTGTCCCAAAAGTTTGGGTATGTTGTACCTTCATTGTCATTAAATTCTAAGAAATCTTTAATTTCTTTCCTTATTTCTTCACTGACTTAGTTATTATTGAGTAGATAGTTGTTCAGCTTCCATGTGTATGTGGGCTTGATTTTATGTTGCATTTGTTGCTATTGAAGACCAGATTTAGCCTGTGGTGGTTTGATAGAATACATAGGATTAATTCAATGTTCTTGTATATGTTGAGTTTTGTTTTATGTCCATGTACATGGCCAATTTTTGAGAAAGTACCATGAGGGTAAAATGTTCTATAGATATCTGTTAAAGCCATTTGGTTCATAACTTCTTCCTATACTGTGTCTCTATTTAGTTTCTTTTTCCATGATTTGTTGTCCATTGATGAGAGTGGGGTGTTCAAATCGCCTACTATTATTGTGTGAGGTTCAGTGTATGCTTTGAGCTTCAGTAATATTTCATTTACAAATGTGGTTGTCTTTGCATTTGGGGCATAGATATTCAGATTTGAGAGGTCGTCTTGGTGGATTTTTCCTTTGATGAGTATGTAATATCTTTCTCCATCTTTTTTGATAACTTTCTGTTGATAGTCTATTTTGTTGAATATTAGAGTGGGTACTCCTGTTTGTTTCTTGGGACTGTAGGCTTGGAAATTTTTTCCCATCATTTTACTTTGAGTTACTGTGTGTCTTTGTCTCTGAAATGTTTTTTCACACAGACAAAACATGCTGCAAAATGCTGGATCCAGTTTATTTCTCTTTACTGGGGAATTGAGTCCATTGAAGTTAAGAGGTGTTAGGAAATAATGGTTGTTGCTTCCTGTTATCTTTGTTGTGAGAGCTAGATTTATGTTTGTGTATTTCCCTTCTTTTGGATTCGTTATGCAAAGATTAATTTATTGCTTTTTCTTGGATGTAGTTACCCTTCTTGTGTTGGACTTTTTCTTCTATTATCCTCTCTGTAGGGCTGGTATGGGGAAAGATAATGTTTAAATTTGTTTTTTCTTAGAATATCTTGTGTTCTCTATATATAGTCATGCAAATTTTGTTGGATCTAGTAGCCTGTGTTGGCTTTTTTGTTCACTTAGGATCTGTATCACATCTGTCCATGGTCTTCTGGCTTTTATAGTCTCTGGTGAGAAGTCCAGTGTAATTCTAATAGGTCTTTCTTTATTTGTAACTTGCCCTGTTTCCCTTAGTGATTCTAATATTTGTTTTTTGTTCTATGTATGTGTTGTTTAAATTATTGTGTGAAAAGAGCAATTTCTTTTCTGGTCCCATCTATTCAGAGTTCTGTAGACTTCTTGTATGTTTTTGGCTTTCTTTAGGTTAGGAAAAGTTTTCTTCTCTAATTCTGTCAAAGATGTTTACTGGTCCTTTGGGTTGGGAATCTTAACTCTGTTATACCTATTATTCACAGGTTCAGTGTTTTCACTCTGCCTTGGATTTTATGAATGTTTTGAGATAGGAGCTTTTTGCTTTTTTTATTTTTTCGTAACTGTTGTGACAATGTCCTCTATTCTCTCCCTGCCATTGAGATTCTCTCTCCTATCTCTTATATTCTGTTGGTATTCTGTTGTATCTGTGACTCCTTCTCTCTTTCCTGGCTTTTACTTCTCGATGGTTGTCTCCCTTTGAGGTTTCTTTTATGATTCTATTTCCATTTTTAAATCCTGGACAATTTTGTACAATCCCTTTTCCTGTTTGATTTTGTTCTCTGTATTTCTTTAAGAGAGTTATCTGTGTCCTTTATGAGACATAAATGAGAGTTTAGATCTGAATCTTGCATCAGAAGTGTGTTAGGGTATCCAGACCTTTCTGTGGTGGGAGAACTGGGTTCTAATGTTGCCAAAATAAACTGGTTTGTGTTGTCTATGTTCTTATGCTTGGCTCTTGCCATCTGGTTATCCCTGGTCATTATCTGGCCTCCTTTTTTGACTGGAGCCTGTCCTTCCTGTGAGCATGTGATCCTGTGAAGCTGGGTGTATCAGAATACCTGAGGAGTTGAGCTGCAACTGGGGTGTGGGCTCTGTCAGGCACACGTGGGAACTAGAAGCTGTTTTCCACTTTCTACGCTGTATTCTTTCAGTTTCCTCTTGCTAATCTTCTTTCACAGTTTTTAAGGGTTCTTTAATTTTATGGATGAGAGTGGTTTTGCTTGCACTCATGCATGACAATGTGCATGGCTGTGCCCAGGAAAGTCAAAAGTAGTCAGTATATCCCATAAAATTGGAGTTATAAATGGTTTGAACCACCAGGTGCACACTAAGAACTGAGCACAGGTCCTCTGCAATAACAGCCAGTGCTGCTAACAGTATTCATATCTCTAACCCTTCTTATTACCTCCTCCAAGATTTCCAATATTCTTTCTCCTGTCTTCTTATTAATTTAACTGTCCTGGGTCATCCATGGTGTCACAACTCAGAAAATTCTAAACATCCACTTTTCCCCAATAGTCCCCTCAATCTCTTTGGTTTCAAATTTTACTTCTGTAAAACTGAAAATACATTATTTTGGAGTATTATTCTGTAGTCTTCAACTCTCTTTGATTCCTGGATGAGGTGAAGTTCAGAGCTCTCATCATTCTAAAGATTTACTTTAATTAGGAAATCCCCCATGCTTTCACTAATGGACTTCCTCAAGTATTTCCTTTCTTATGTACTGTCGAACTTGCCTTAAGAAAGGGTGGGACATTATTATCCGCTCTTCACTAACCTTTTTTATTATCTCATTAACCATTTCACTAATGTTGACTCAATGGGTTATATTCCTTAAAACTGACTACTGTCACTCTGATTATACAGAAAATTATTTTGTCAAACAATTACCTTAGATTTTGCCGTATACCACAGTTAAAGACAATGCTATACCACAATGTGTTATAAAAATAGGTATGTATATGAATCACAGATCTGATCAAATTAGTGATCTTGGCTTTTCATTGAATCACATGTCAGAAATCTCTAAATGTCTTCTCCCCCAGAACTCACATCAATCTCCTTAATGAATTTAAGTCATAATCCTGTACTTAAAGGATGAAAAATTGAATAAGATAATATCATGAGCAAAAGAGAATAGAAATCGTGGGATCTTTTCCAAGTATTAATGGTCTGTTTTGCTTTAGGGATGGATAGATAGTCACATAGAGATTATCTACATATCATCTACCTTTCTGTCTGTCAGTCTATCTATTCACCATATGTACACTGAAAGTCCTAAAATCTGAGGGTCACTAGCTTTATAAATAGTTGTGTTTTCTCCAGGCTTATATACCTTTACAGCTATATACATCATAGCTATCATGATGGCTACAACATCATACTGTCTTTAAAAATTAAATATGTTCTGAGGAATGAAGACATCAAATATTCACTGAGATGGAAACATTAGAAGGAAACAGGTTTGTGCTTTGATCTTCTTGTTGTTATGGTAAATGACGACAATGAAGGCATACAGTGAGCAGAAACAAAAATATTGCCCCTTATAGATGAGCAGGTATAAGCCCTAAACCTTCTGACATAATAAAGAAATTTTGTTATTTTATTTAAAATTTTCTAATAAAGATGTTTAAATGGGTTGTAACTTGAGACAGGGATGTAGACAAAAGGAATAAAGCAAATTTTGTTTAGTATCTCTTCCTCATGATCCTTGACCAATTCTTCCCCTCCAATTCTCTACCTTCACCACTTTGTTTCCCTCTTGGAAGGCACTGTACTCTAAGTGTATGTATTTGCCAAGAAAATAGCCAATTTAATATTATATAATCAATCCACATAGTTCATCCTTTTGACAATTAAGGAAAAGAATTGTGTAATTATTTCTATAGTGTCTTAAAATCACTTCTATGAGACTCATTAAATCTACATTCTAAATCTTTAAAGAAGAAAGCATAGACACAAAATATCTTACTGCCTTTATAGGCAAATATAATATAATATTCAGTAGAGAAATATTGGGCATTTATGCTTCAGATTATACAAAAGACAAAAAATGTCCAATGTTGATATTTTTATCTAAAACAATAGCAGAGAAAAAAGAAAGGGAGTAAGAAATGAGCAATGAAATGAATTAAATAAAATGTTTTGCATAAAAGACTGGTATACAAATTCATAAATCAAGGAAATTTAACGTAGATATTTGAAAGTGGTTACAATAAAAGAGACAAATACTGAGGATAGAAGAATAGCTCCTTACACTGAAGGCATACAAGTGAATAAAGAATATATCTCCTTTAAAAAAAGATAAAAAAGGTATACATTGTTTGAAGGTCCCTAAGAACGTTATATACATGTCTAGTGCCATCAAAGGACAGAAGATTGTATGGGAAACTGAAATTAAGACAGCTGTGAGGTGCTTAAGAGCACTGACTGCTTGTTCAGAGGTCCTGAATTCCATTCCCAGCACCCATATGATAATTCACAAACATCTGTAATGATATCAGATTCCTTCTTTGGGTGTATTGTGTGTGTGTGTGTGTGTGTGTGTGTGTGTGTGTGTCTGTGTGGACACAAAGAACTCATATAAATAAATAAATAAATAAATAAATAAATAAATAAATAATAAACAACATATTTGTTGGTCACCTTATGGGTGCTTAGATTCAATCTCAGGTCACTTTAAGGATAAACAAATGCTCTTAAACATGGGTTTTCTCTCCAGTCACATGAATGAGATTTAAATGGATCTCATCTGCAGTTTGCTAATAAAATCAATATAATACAAATACTATATCTCAAAGAATTTCAAAAGTTTGTAAACTCAGTCTAGAATTTGTGTTGATAGTCAAAAACAGGAGAACTAGGAAAATTGGAACCATATAAATGTGGCACTCTATCTTCTTACTTTATTCTTCTTTGTTGTATAAAATCAGAATGATTGTATAAAATCAGACTGTGGTGTATTCTTGCCTCCCAAAGGCATTGAAGGTATGTTAGTAGGAGGTAGAGAAGAGAAAAACTATGCAGATGCTCAGCTCACTGATGTCCTGACCTGCAAATGTCTGAATTATTAGTAGCCTAACATTCCTTGAAAGAAGTAAGTCTATAACAGACTAAATGTCATGATGCAAGAGCAGAAAGTCTTCCAGGATGGGGAGCTAGAGACTAAAGGAACCTGGCCTATGACCAGGGCCATGGCCATGAGTGAGCCTGAGACAGACAATGCATTCAAGAGGCCACTCAGGTGGACAACATGGGTAATGAGTCACCATGCATTTACCATAAGGCCCAGCAGGTAGCTAACCTGTTAAAACCACCAGTCTGAGACCATAATGCATGAGCAGGGCATAGCACATATAAGACTACATCTGACATGACTCCAGAATCTTAGAAAGTCCTGTGAGATCTGAGAAATACTTAGACTGGGTGATTCATGAGGAGAAGCAGATGGGGCAGCCAAGCTTCTCACTTAAGCTCCCATGAGGTTTATGTTATGACTTGTATCACTGTAGGAGGATACTCATAATACTGTAGACAGTGATAGTCTGCCATATCTTCAGACTCCAGGCTGCTGATGGTGAGAGAATAATCTGACCCAGACCTACTGCCACTGAACCTTGATGGTTGTATCATAAATCATGAGCTTAGGAGATTTTCCTGGTTTCTGCTGGTACCAGTTTAAATAATTCCTAATGTTCTGACTTGCACAGCAAGTAAGAGTGACTCTGTCTCTCAGAGATGCAGACATGGAGGATGGAGACCGGGTCATCTGGATGTCACATTTGGTACCTAGGAGTTGAGACATAATGAATATCCACATAGTTAAGCATTATAAAGGATGATGTTGCCCAAATACCAGTCAACACTAATCAGTGAAATTCCCATTTTTGTGTATTTTACCTGGAAACCATAGCAACAAGAACCCAGGAAACTGGGGCTGGGGATTTAGCTCAGTGGTAGAGCTTACCACTTACCTAGGAAGCGCAAGGCCCTGGGTTCGGTCCCCAGCTCCGAAAAAAAGAACCAAAAAAAAAAAAAAAAAAAAAAAAAGAACCCAGGAAACTGAGCATGGATCCTCATGTTCATGTTGAGTACTTTTAAACATTTATAATTATAGATAACCCTTCTAATATAGGTAATCATTACCTTAAATAATACATTTCAAAGAAATATTGGGGTAATATAGAAGAAATATCCTGCTGTCGGGGAATATACAACAAAAATCTATTAGATTTAACTCACTCAAATAATTTGGATTGGTTAAAAAATTAATGTCTTCACTTTGTGAACTGTTTGTAGTAGACATTTCTTTAAATTGAAAGGACAATTGAGCATAATTTTCACTGAATTAAAACATAAGACTTTACAGTTTTAAGTTTGCTAACTACAGTTCAAAGAGAGGAAATACACAGTAGGTGCACATATAATACCCTGATCTCAAGAACCTGTGTCACTTGAAGTTCTGACTCCATGCGAAGATGCAGGTACTTTCTTACTTACCAACTAAATGGGTACAATTTTGCACAGTTTGGCATTCTCCATATTTACTTTTTTCTAACATTTGCTATAATTTTCCATAGTTCCTCAACATAAAAGTTTGAATAGTCTTGATAGAATTAAGAATTAAAACAGAAAACTGCTCTTTTCAGTTTTTTTCTTGAGAAGTAGCTGGAAGAATTATCCCGACTCAGTCAGCAACCTCACCATCTGCATTTGGCTCCCAGTCTCCAAACAAGCTAAAATGCAGAAATGTTTGTGTACCCTATAACACAAATATTGAATATCTCAAATCACATATCTATGTCTTTATTGTGACCATCCAACCTTATTGATCATCAGAAGTACAATCTATTTAGTCTTCAATACTTTGTCCAGGGGCCAGGGAACGCTTGGGGTCTTTCAGATATTGATTAGGCAAGGCACCACATGCTGATTTTCTAAGGGCCTGAATGTGAGTAATGGGTAAGAACAAAAACCTAGTCATAATGCAGTTCCTTCAATGTACAGAGCACCATCCCCATCAGGAGTATCATGCAGCAGCTTTGAGAGGGATTTATAGTAATACAGTCTCTACCCTGAACTCTCTGTTTGTGGGTCAAAGTCTCCAAACAACTACCATGCAGAATTATTTGTGCATCTTTATAACACAAATATTTGAATACCATAAATCACACATCTATGCCTTTGTCTCAACAGTCCAACTTTGTTTATCATCAGGAGAAGTACAATATATCCAGTCTTTAATATTTTGTCCTCAAGACAGGTAATCCTTGGTGTCTTTCAGAAACCAATTATGACAGCCCCTACATTATTGCAGCATGAGTCTAAATAAGCTGATTTTCCAAGGCCCTGGGATAAGAGATATGTGAGGAAAAATATCTAGTCATAAGGCAGCTTCTTCAATATGCAAAGCACTATCAACCTTAGGAGTGCCATGCAGCAGTTTTTGGATGGATTACTAGTAATGATGCCTTCTCTCTGTCTACATCTCTCTTCTGAACTCTTATTCTGCTGAAATATAATAATTGTACTTGTGTCTCTCTATGATTTTTGAAGCATGGAAGACATGTCTAAGTTCTCACATGATGGCAACCAAATCCGAGCAAGATTCACTCAAGACATCTCAATTCATGGTAAGAGGAGGATGACAATTCTTCTTAACCTAAAACAACAAGTAAATCACTGGTTTACTGGGCATCTGGGATCTGAATTCTTATACAGACCCTTTAATGTTGTGTGCAAATATGAAAAGAATTCCAGAAACATTCAACTTTCCTTTCCAAATAGGCCTTAGATTGTATTAAGTACTACATAACTTTGTTTTGGATTATACCTGCCTAGGATAGTTAGCACTGATCTTATAATAGTGAGCAGTGCTACCTTCTGAAAACATTCAACAGCTTCTTTTTTTTTTCATGCAATGATCTGTGGCTTCTGATCATTTTGCTGAAACCCCTTACCCTCACCCCAATGGTTTTAACTCAATTTATAAAATTCATAGTTTATGGAGCCTCAGAACTCTAGGTCCAACTTTTCCTCTTGGTACAGCAATGTGCTGAGCACATTTCTTCCAAAATTCCAAGACAGGCTGCTTGCTCTGCTCAGTCAAGATGCCAACCCGAGAATCATTTCTGAAAGATCACGGTCATCATCATTGCCAAGAGAAAGAGTTCTTGGCACGCAAAGAACCTGGTTCAATCTGAGATGCCAGATAGCTACTTCAACTTCAGCTAAATTCCTGCTGAAAAGTGTTTGAACTGCAGATGAGAAAAGCTTCTATGACAAATTTCCAAGCCCGAGATGCTTCAGAGGAAAATGGTAAATGTTGAGACTCCCCAAACCCCAACAGCCACATGCACACATACCTCAGAACTACTACAACCATCCTTGGCCAAGATTCCGTACAAAGATGCCTTTGCTTCTGAGTGCACTCATTCAACAGCTTCTTAAGATAGTCTAACTCACACATATTGAAAAATATCTGTACTTGTTGAGGTTTGTGTGTCCCATTATTCAGTTGATTAATAAAACAGATTTTTAAAAGGTCATGTTTTGAGGAGAGAATACGAGCTAATTGGGAATAATGTACCTCACTGAACCTGCTGCCATGTTCAGAGAAAGGCCTTCAGCAGTGCAATATGGGATGGAGCAAAGCAGGTGAAACACTTTGTTTAGAATTAAGATATCCAACAGATATCTTGGGGTACTGTGGTGTAGACCTAGTGGGGATAAAAGACAGCATTTTTACAACAATAGATATTGCCCAATGTGGGGCAAGAATCCACTAGTAATCCTAAGAGTTGAGAGAAAATTTTAATTTCTAAGTATGGGGAGGCCAGTGCCATGTTAAGTCATGTGATATCTCAAGCACAGGAATTTAAACAAAGAAACAGGGAAGCAGCCTGGGCTGGCAGGCTGTAGGTCCCCTACTCTGTTATAAGTAATGGCAGATCAAAGAGTTAGAGATTAAAGACTGCTTTTTAAAGAAAGGTGTTTAGAAAGTCTTTCAAGATGCTCATATTCCTTCTAACATGGGCTCCACAGGAATTTTGGGTTGAAATCCTAGTTAGACAAGCTACTTCTTAATGACAGGTTTATTAAAAGGAGATTAAGTTTATTTTTAGAAAGAAGAGAGTAAAGAGATTACCCTAATTACGTTGGGATTTTCATCCATGGTTCGGAACTTAGATAGGGAAAAATTAGTCACTAACTCCAAGTAAAGAGTTGTGATAAATGTCTGTAACACCAGACAGAGTGAATACAGACATGTATTTTAGAAGTTATTAAGGTTAAATAAAAATCTGTGGCTCCAGATAGAGAGCTTAACAGATGGATATATTTTGGGCTAAAGTCCTGGTTCAATATATTGCTTATTGGTATTAGAATTGATAGAAGGTGTTTAAGTTTGTTTTAAGGAGAGTAAAGAGATTACCCAAATCACACGGGGATTTTCATCCATGGATTGGAACTTAGGGAAAAATTAGTCACTGACTCCAAGTAGAGTATTGTGATATTTACAAGTTATTAAGATTAAGTAAAAATCTGTGGCTCCGGGTAGAGAGCTTAACAGATAGATATATATTTAGGGTATTAAGGTTAAATAAAAATCTGTGGCTCTGTCTAGAGAGCTTAACAGGTGGATATATTTTTGACTAAAGTCCTGGTTCGATATGTTACTTATTGGTATTAGAATTGATAGGTGTTTAGTTTGTTTTATGAATTACCCCACTAAAGTCCATATGGCTCATTGATGCCAACTAATGAGGGTTTGTGGTTACTTTTGACATTTACCACAACAGGAAGATCAAATTTTCTTAACGTGGGCTCCACAGGAATTTGGGGTTTATTTCCTGATATCATAAAGTACAAAAGCCTATCAGTCTCATTGATTAGCTTGCTTCCTTTTTTAAAAATTGTTAGGGGTTGGGGATTTAGCTCAGTGGTAGAGCGCTTGCCTAGGAAGCGCAAGGCCCTGGGTTCGGTCCCCAGCTCCGAAAAAAAGAACAAAAAAAAATTGTTTAACCTTCATAATGGGTGTGACTTTGAGTTTTATGGTTATATTATTATTCTGGGAGAGAGTGCAAGATACAAGCTTTTCTTGTTATAGACTATGGAACACAGTATTTTAGGAGAAAGATTTTGTCTTTGTGTTTTTAAAAAGTGTGATTAGGCTCTGGAAACCTCACAGAGTCATACTGATCAGATTTGATAGAGGTAGACTGCCTGAAAAAATTGATTCAGGAAAATAAAACAAAAAGATATCTTGATTCTAAACTTTTTTCTTGAAGGTTGTATTTTGCCGAATGTGCCTACTTGGATTCCTGCTTTCAAGGACTTTCAGCTGGGTCCAATCAGGACACATCAGAGCATTTCCTTCATTCTTCCCACCCCCTAGTACCAAGGATATCTCAACACCCTTGTACAGCTTGAAGAAGTTATGAAGGAATCATCACCCCAATTCCCTGGAGTTTTGGGGGGCTGAAAGAGGTTATTCTAAAGTTGTTTTTATGAGGCATTCAGAAATGGTTGTAATTTAACAGGGAGGAATTAGCTAAATTGAGTTATATAGTCAAAATCTCATTTGGTAACTAAGCTAAAATCCAATCTTTGCTTTGATATAGAATTTATTGGTTAAAAGAGTTTAAAAGTACAACGTTTAGAGCCAGTCCTTCTATTGATGTCATTACAAACTTCTGAGTTGATTACACATGTGAGTTAAGTCCCAAATAGCAAATTCATGGCTGACTTTGTGAGAGTAGCTTCAAGATAATATTAAGATATAAATACACATTCCAGATTGTCTTATATAGATAGATGGTTTTCAAAAATGTCAGAAATCCACAAAATATGAGATTTACAGTTATTTATCTTTTGTTGAGACATATCTACTCCTAACAGTTCCCCTTTGGCAGAATTAATGAAGAATTTGAACATCTCTACCTCCAGGTGAGGCAATATTTTGTGACTAGGCAGCCACTGAACAAAACTGCCTATTTCATCTGCAGACTAATACTGTCCAGAAAAGGACAAATTATGCAGAATAGTTGACTGATAAGCTCTGCCAGGACAGGGTGATCAGTCCTTCAAAAATCTGCATTTTAAGAGTCCGTCAGTTGATTTTGGGCCAGAAGGCTGAAGATTTGTGCTCACATGTTTATAACAGAGGACTGTGCTGGTGGAGATTTGTCTCTACAACCTCTCAGTTCTGGAAACCATGTTAGACTTCCTATGTATATAGATATTTGGTCATTCAAAGATTTCTGACATAGTTGAAGACTCGTAGTCTTGTTAACAATCCAAGCTGTTTAGCATTGAGAAGCATAATAAATTTGAAAGGGTGTTTTTTCAGAGGATGTACAATCTCAAACCAGAATATAAGTCAAGTATAGAATTATAGTCCTCTAGGATAGGTGACAAGGTGCTTTAGGTAATGGACAAAATTGATGGACTGGGTGTTGAGTGTATTGTATGTTTTATAAATTGTAGAATGGTAATAATTGTACTCAATTTATATATAAGTGAAAAGACCCTTTAACTGGACAAAAAAAGGGGAAATGTTGTAGTTTGCCCTGGAGTTATCTGAATTTTGATGCTAATTCTACTGCCCTGCGGACAGCTGTCTAGTCACATAATCAGGACTCAGGTGATTTCACCCAATTGAATATGTAAAATACAGGTGAGGGGCAAGTACAGGATAGAAGGAGGCCTGTCATTGGATGAGAAGGAATGATGGGCAGGACAGAAGACTGAAGGAAGAGGGGGAGACTGGAACAGAAAGGAGGAAGAGACAGGAGGGAGAGAGAGAAGACATGGCAGGACAATATGGCAGGTGACATTAAGATTCCGCTCTGTGTATTTACAGGTTGGGGTTAATGTTCTTAAGGGATGGCTGGTACTGTGCTTTGTATATTTAGGTGGGCAATAATACCTTATCAATTGGGTCAAAGGTTATTGTGTTGTGTGTTCCTTTATGTCACCATTTAAGTGTAGGAAAGTTTGCAATGGCTAGAGATCTTGGGCTGCCATGGAACTGGGATATGTGCTTCTGGCAAGGAAACCTGGCTTAGGAAATGGATAGGTAGAGAGATTGCTGCCAGGCCCAGAGAGGCACCTTTGGCAGTGTGATATGGGATGGAGCAAAGCAGGGGAGAGGATTTGATGACTGAGAATTAAGATGTCCAGCAGATATCTTGGGGCACTGTGAGTAAGCCTAATGGGGATAAAAGATAGTACTTTTATTTTTTATATTTTTACAACAACATCTTTGTTTCTATAACTAAGTCTAGGCTCTAAAAGTTTTAAGTTGAAATTGACATGGCAAAAGAACTTTTGAGGTATAGTTACGAGTTTGAAATGACATGAACATTCTGAAATACACAACTGATCAATATAATCACATGTGTTTATTTTTCTAGTAAAGAGAGAGAGATAGTTAAGTTATATGGAGTGTTTTCTACAATGAAAAAAATTTGAGGAATAGTGCTCATTGTTCAGGCTAAAGTAGTATTTTTCTTGTAAGAATAGTGTTAGCATTAGGCACTGGTCTGTGGAGTCTAGATGATACCCACAGATATCATTATACTTGAGGTTAATTCAGGAGATGGTTAACATCAAGAACTTTAAGGAAGTTATATTTTTTAATTAGATGTTTTTTATTTACATTTCAAATCTAATCCCCTTTCTTGGATTCCTGTTCATAAACCACCTATCCTACCCCCTCCTCCTTCCTCTATGTGGGTGTACCCCCAACCAACCACCCACTCCTTCCTGCCTCCCTGCCCTGAAATTCCCCTACACTCAGGGGTTGAACCTAGGCAGGACCAAGGACTTCTCCTCCCGTTGGTTCCCAACAAGACCTCTGCTACATATGAGGCTGGAGCCATAGGTATGACCATGTGTACTCTTTGGATGGTGGTTTAGGACTGGGAGCTTTCATTTGTTGGTATTGTTCTACGTATGGGATGGCAAACCCCTTCAACTCCTTCAATCCTTTCTCTAACTCCTCCAATGGGGGCCCCATACCAAGATCCTGTGGGGGAGAGAGCTAGACTCTCAAAAGTGAGGAAAATCCTGAGAGCTCAGAAGAGACCACCACTTCTGCTCATATTCCTGTCCTAAGAGGAACCCAGCTGGACCCTTCTCCACACAGGATATTAGGAGCAGTCAGAGACAAGATTCTTCTGGTTTCTGCCTGTTCCTGGAGCTGAAAGCCAGTCTCCAGGGGTGCTAATACTCCTGAGAGCAGAGGTAAGACCACAACTTCTGCTCAGAGGAACCTGCCTGGATCCTTCAGGAACCAGCAACTCAGGAGCAGTCTGTGAAATTATATTTTTAATCAGTTATGAGTCCACTGACACTTAGCAACAGAGAGACAATTGATTTCTCTTTGATTTCTTTGATTTCTCTAAGCCTGTGGTTTTCTTTAATATTCCAACATTTCTCAAATTATTATCAGGTGGTTACAAAGTGAAAACTTTAAGATGAGAAAGTTTCAGAGTTATTCTTTGCTATAAAACACTGATTGTCAGCTTTGAACATCTCTAGGGAGACAATTTTTAGAAATAAGTTTAAAGGATGACATGGTTCTTTTCTCTGACAGAATATCAAATATCTAACCATCATAACTCCAAAGTATTGCTTCTGGCCCTGAGTTGACAAAGAGCATGGTGGTAGAGGGTACATAAGTAGAGTGGCTTTGTTAAAGAATGAAAGAATGAAAATGATACAGAGTGACCATGAGCAATTAAAGTACAAGTACAAAAAAAAATGAAAATCACAAAAGAAAAATCAAAAAAAATTTTCTTCAGAAACACTATACAATTACTTTTTGATCTAAGGAATCTCTTATTTTCTTCCACTTCCTAATGTTTCCTAATGGTATAATATACTAAAGTATAAGTTTTCAACTGGGAACCTGAGAACACTATAGATACAAATTATAACATTACTTCCTCTGCCCACAAATCTTCATCTTTTTAAATAAAATAATACATGAGACAAATTATGATTCTGATAATCATTACAGCTCTTGAATTTAAAGAAAGTGAAATCAAAATTATCCTTGGAAACTCAGAAATGACCTGAGCTATAAGATCATAAGAAATCTGCACAAAGAGAAGCTTGGTGAAGTCAGAGGCACGAACCATCCAATTTCTGACTGAACCCAGACCTAAAAGCCAGTCACAAGGAGCACTGACGCACTGGAGGGTAGAGTTAAGACCAAATCTTCTGCTCTGAGTGACCTATCTCAGGCATCAGGACACAAAAACCCAGTAGCAGACTGAAAAGGAACCTTCCAGTTTCTGCCTGTGCCCTGAGCTGAATTGGTCCCACAGTTTTTCCTACCCAGATCCAGCAGTAAGAAAATAGTTCTACAGGAGTGCTGACATACAGACATACAAGAGAGTCAACACACTGTTAGAGACAGCAAGACAACCTAATACGAGAGACAACCTGATGGTTAGAGGCAAGCACAGGGACCTAAGCAACAGAAACCAAGACTACTTGGCATCATCAGAGCCCAGTTCTCCTATCAAAGCAAATATTGGATATCCAAACACACTAGCAAAGCAAGATTTGGATTTAAAATCACATCACATGATGATGATAGAGGACTTTAAGAAGGACATAAATAACTCCCTTAAAGCAATATAGGAAAGCACAGGTAGACAAATAGAAGTCCTTAAAGAGGCAACATTAAAAAAAAAAAAACCTTAACAAATTACAGGAAAACACAACGAAACAGGTGATGGAATTGAACAAATCCTTCAAGGATTTCAAAATGGAAAGAGAAAGAATAAAGATATCACAAAGGGAGGCAACCCTGGAGATAGAAAACCTAGGAAACAAATCAGAAGGTGTAGACAAAAGCATCACAAACAGAATACAAGTAGAAGAGATAACATCAAGGGCAGAATGTACCACAGAAAGCATTGACACAATGGTCAAAGAAAATGTAAAAGATAAAAAGGCCCTGATGGAACCCAAAACATCCAGGAAATCCAGGAGAAGATTAAATCTAAGGAAAAAAGGTATAGAAGAAAGGGAAGACTTTCAACTTAAAGGGTCAGTAAATATCTTCAACAAAATTATACCAGAAAACTTCCCTAACCTAAAGAAAGAAATGTCCAAAATCATTCAAGAACCCTACAGAACTCCAAATAGATTGGATCAGAAAAGAAATTCCTACCATCACATAATAATCCAAACACCAAATGCACAAAACCAAGAAAGAATATTAAAACCAGCAAGGGGAAAAGGTCAAGTAACACATAAAGGCAGACCTAACAGAATTATACCAGACTTCACATCAGAGACTATGAAACCCAGAAGATCCTGGGCAGATGTCATGCAGAGCCTAAGAGAATGCAAATGCCAGCCCTACTATATCCAGCAAAACGTTCAATTTACATAGATGGAGAAACCAAGATATTCCATGAAAAAATCAATACACAATATCTTTCCACAAACCCAGCCCTACAAAGGATAAGACATGGAAAATTCCAACACAAGAGGTGGGGGGACTATACCCTAGAAAAATCAAAAAGTCATCTTCGTGCAACAAACCCAAAAGGAGAGAGACACACAGACATAATTCTATTTCTAACAACAAAATAACATGAAACAGCAATCGCTATTCCCTAATATCTCTTAACATCAATGGACTCAATTCCACAGTAAAAAGACAAGGCAAAGAGACTGGATGCATAAAGAACACCCAGCATTTTCATACAAAGTAGTAGAAGCAGTTATTAAATGAATCCAAACCAAACAGTTGAGGACAAGATGTGCTTAGTACAGATTTCTATCAGACCTTTATAGTATACTTCATACCAATAGTATCCAAACTATTCCACAAAATAGAAACAGATGAAGTCCTACCAAATTCCTTCAATAAAGTGACAATTACACTTACACATAAACCACACAAAAACCCAACAAAGAAAGAGAACTTCAGACCAATATCCCTTATGAATATAGGAGCAAAAATACTTCAAAAATTCTCACAAACCCAATCCAAGGAAACATCCACTACGTAAACAAACAAAAAAATAAACACATGAACATCTCATTAGATGCTGAGAAAGCATTTGACAATATTCAACACCCCTTCATATTAAAAGTGCTGGTAAGATTAGGAATTCACTGCCCATAACTAAATATAGTGAAAGGAATATACAGCAAACCAGTAGCCAACATCAAACTAAATGGAACGAAATGTGAAGCAATGCCACTAAATTCCAGGACTAGACAAGGCTGCCCATTCTCTCCCTACTGATTCAATATAGTACTCAACGTCCTAGCCAAAGGAATCAGATAACAAAAGGAGGTCGAAGCAATAAAATTGGAAAGGAAAAACTAAAAATATCACTGTTGCAGATGACATGATAGTATACTTATGTGACCCCAAAACTTCCACAAGAGAACTATTAAGCCTAATAGACAACTTAAGCAAAGTGGCTGGGTAGAAAATTAACTCAATCAAATCAGTAGTCTTCCTCTACTCAAAGGGTAAATGGGCTGAAAAAGAAATTATGCAAATGACACCCTTCACAATAGTCACAAATAACATAAAATAGATAATTGTTACTCTAAACAAACAAGTGAAAGATCTGTATGACAAGAAGTTCAAGTCTCTGAAGAAAGAAATTGAAGGAGATCTCAGAAGAAGGAAAGGCCCCCCATGCTAATGGATTGACAGGATTAATATAGTAAAAATGTTCATTTTGCCAAAAATCAATTTACAGATTCAATGCAATCTTCATCAAATTTCCAAATCAATTCTTCACAGAGTTAGAAACAGCAATTTGCAAATACATCTGGAATAGGGAAAAACCCAGGATAACCAAAACTATCCTAAACATTAAAAGAAGTTCTGGGGAATCACAGTCCCTCACTTCAAGCTTTATTACAGAGCAATAGTGATAAAAGCTGTATGGTATTGGTACAGTGACAGGAAGGTAGATCAATAGAGTTGAAGACCCAGAAATGAACCTAACACTTATGGTCACTTGATTTTTGACAAAGGAGCTAAAATCATACAATGGAAAATTAGTATTTTCAATAAATGATGTTGTTTGAACTGGACGTCAGCATGTAGAAGAATGCACATTGACCCATTCCTATTGCCCTGTACAAAGCTGAAGTCCAAGTGGATCAAGGACTTTGACAAAAAAAACAGATAGACGCAAACTAATAGAATGAAAAGTGGGGAAGAGCCTTGAGCACATGGGCACTGGGGACAATTTCCTGAACAACACACCAATGGCTCATGCAATCAGATCAAGAATCAACAAATGGGACCTCATAAAATTGCAAAGCTTTTGTAAAGCAAAGGACACTGTCATTAGGACAAAACAGTAAGCAACAGATTGGGAAAAGACCTTTACCTACCCTACATCTTAAAGCATGCTAAAATCCAAGATAAAAAAAAAACAGAACTCCAGAAGGTAGACTCCAGAGATTCAAATAAACCTATTAAATATAGGGGTACAGAGGTAAACAAAGAATTCTCAGCTGAGGATTATCAAATTTCTGAGAAGTATCTAAAGAAATGTTCAACATCCGAAGTCATCAGGGAAATGCAACCAAAAGAACCCTGAGATTCTACCT
This sequence comes from Rattus norvegicus, assembly GCF_021556685.1. Classification (NCBI taxonomy): domain Eukaryota; kingdom Metazoa; phylum Chordata; class Mammalia; order Rodentia; family Muridae; genus Rattus; species Rattus norvegicus. The sequence continues at coordinate 98,175,527 of NC_141537.1, read as the reverse complement.
GACACAAGTCAGAATGCCTAAGAGAAAAAAACTCAGGTGACAACAGATGCTCACAAGGATGTGGTAAAGACAAACACTCCTCTACTGCTGGTGGGATTACAAACTGGTACAACCACTCTGGAAATCAGTATTGAGGTTCCTCAGAAAATTGGACATTGCATTAACTGAGGACCCAGATATACCTCTCCTGGGTATATACCCACATGATGCTCCAACATAAAACAAGGACACATGTTCCACTATGTTTGTAGCAGCCTTATTTATAATAGCCAGAAGCTGGAAAGAACCCAGATGCCCTTCAACAGAGGAATGGGTACAGAAATTGTGGTATATCTAAACAGTTGAGTACTATTCAGCTATCAAAAACAATCACTTCTTGAATTCTATGACAAATGGATGAACAAGAAAATATCAAATGAAACTCAAGACGGATGATCAAAATGTGAATGCTTCACTCCTTCATTAAAAGGGGAACAAGAATACCCTTGGCAGGGAATAGAGAGGCAAAGATTAAAACAGACACAGAAGGAACACCCATTCAGAGCCTACCCCACATGTGGCCCATACATATACAGCCACCCAATTAGACAAGATGGATGAAGCAAAGAAGTGCAGACCGACAGGAGCCGGATGTAGATCGCTCCTGAGAGAGACAGCCAGAATACAGCAAACACAGAGGCGAATGCCAGCAGCAAACCACTGAACTGAGAATAGGACCCCCGTTGAAGGAATCAGAGAAAGAACTGGAAGAGCATGAAGGGGCTCGAGACCCCTTATGAACAACAATGCCAAGCAACCAGAGCTTCCAGGGACTAAGCCACTACTTAAAGACTATACATGGACTGACCCTGGACTCTGACCTCATAGGAAACAATGAATATCCTAGTAAGAGCACCAGTGGAAGGGGAAGCCCTGGGTCCTGCTAAGACTGAACCCCCAGTGAACTAGATTTTGGGGGGGAGGGCGACAATGGGGGGAGGGTGGGGAGGGGAACACCCATAAAGAAGGGGAGGGGGGAGGGGGATGTTTGCCCAGAAACCGGGAAAGGGAATAACACTCGAAATGTGTATAAGAAATACTCAAGTTAATAAAAAAAATAATAAAAAAATGAAAAAAAAAGAAAATATCATCCTAAAGGAAGTAACCCAATAACAAAAACAGACACATGCTATATACTCACTGATAAGTGGCTATTAGTCCAAACCTCGAATTACCCAAGATACAATTCAAAGACCAAATGAAGATAAAGAAGGATGACCAAAGTGCAGCTAATTCAGTCCTTCTTAACTGGGGAAATAAAAATATTCATAGGAATATATATGAAGACAATGTTTAGAACACAGACTAAAGCAATGACCAGAGCCTGTCCCACCTGGATATACAGTCCATATATATATATATATATATATATATATATATATATATATATATATATATAGCCACCAAACCTAGACAATATTGACGAAGCCAAGAACTACATGCTGTCAGGAGACTGATATAGCTGTCTCCTGAGGGTCTCAACCAGAGCCATGACAAACACGAAGGTGAATGCTAGTAGCCAACCATTGCCCTGAGAAAGGGGTCCCCATTGGAGGGGTTAGAGTAAGGATTGAAGGAGCTGAAGAGGTTTGCAATCCCATAAGAACAACAACACCAACCAACCAGAGTTTCCAGGGACAAAAACCACTACCCAAAAACTACTCATAGGCAGACCTATCGCTCCAACAGCATCTGTATCACAGGATGGCCTTGTTGGGCACTAATGGAAGGAGAAGCCCTTGGTCCTGCCAAGGCTGGATCTCCAGTTTAGGGGAATAAATTGGGAGAAGCAGGACAGGAGATTTGGTTGGGTAGAACACACTCATAGAAAAATGGGGAGGGGGGATCAGATAAGGGAATTATAGAAAAGAAATCAGGAAAGGGAATAACATTTGAAATGTAAATAAAAAACATGCAATTACAAAAAGAAAGAAAAATAGAAGAAAACATATCAAGAAGAAACCTGACTTTATATGAAATTATATATTCACAATAATTTCGATAGCGTATAACTAATTTAATAAAATGTTCCAAGAGAGTGATGTATAGAGATAATAAGTTAAAACAAATGTAAGTCCTTATTTACTGTAGCAAAAATGACAATACTTAAAATCTACCATTTAATCAAATAATAGCTTGTAAGTGAAAATGTACTTATAGAGCCAGAAAGGAAACAAATAATGATCAATTGATTTTTGTGTCATTTGCTGACTTAATTGAAATTACATAAGAGGAAATATTACCTCTTTAGACCTCAAAAATTTGAGTCTACAATAGAATTTAGCTAGTGGGTATAATGATGGATTACAACCTAAAATGCAATGCATAGAAATTAATGGGGTATTTTTTTAGGATGTAAAAAGAAAAAATTCAAAATGAATAAAATCACACCATTAAAAATATAAAGAGTCTAAGCCAAACACAGAAAGGTATAGGCATGGATAACAACCAGAATTAGAAATGAAGAAGACTCAGATTTTTTTAAAAAGGAAAATATAATAGATTGGTATAGAAAGTTTTTTAAGGCTACGTATGGAATGGCAAGATTTAAAATTTACTATAATCATTATGATTATAAGGATTCAAGAGAGGTGTATAATCAGATATTTTTAATGAGACTATAAAGTGATAACACTCAAAAGTACTTTCGCAAATGCTTCTACCACTAAAAGAAGAATTATTATACAGTTCAAGTTTAAAAAAAAAAGAACTTGGGGACCTTTGCAGAGAAATGAAAACTCATTTTCACACCAAAACTAGTAAAAGTAAAAAAATGCTTGATGAGAGTTCTTCCAAAATGTCAACAAGCTGAAGGTTCCAAGTGAGGGCACCTCAGTCCCACTTGTGAAAGTGAAGAAAGAGGGGAGGGAGGGAGGGAGGGACAGAGGAGAGAAAGAGGATGGGGGTTGGGGGAGAAGAGAACCTGATCTGGTATTGGGTGGGAGAAAAGGACTGAATCTCTTTGGGTTAGTAGACAGAATGCAAACAGGACACCTCAGAAGGAAGGAGGTTGGGAGGTCACTCTGGAATGTACCAGAAACCTGGGAAGTGAGAGAGCCTCAGGACTCAAGGGATGGGGGGAGCCTGGATGAAATGCCCTACATTAGAGAGAGCGAACTTACTGAACCAACCTCCAGCAGAAAGACAGGGCATCAAGTGAGGGATGGGGTTGCTATCCCACAGGTCAAAGCTCTGATCCATAATTGTTCTGGTCTGAACAAAACACAGGAATGAAAATGGAGAAATGTCTGAGGAAAAGTAGGTCAAGGGATAGGCCCAAAGTGGGATCCACCTCAAGGGGAACCCCCAAAATCTAATACCATTACTGAGGCTTTGGGGTGTGCACAAAAAGGTACCTATCATGACTACCCTCCAAAAGACCCAACAAGCACCTAACTCAAATGCAGATATGTGTACTCATCCAATAAATGGAAACTGATAACCTCTCTGGTTAAATTAGGGAAAAGCTGGAGGAAGGTGAGTAGGGGGCAACCTTGTAGGAGGACCAGCAGTCTCAATTAACCTGAACCCCCAAGATCTCTCAGACACCAGAACATCAACCAGGCAGCATACTCTGGGTGAGATGAGACCTCCAACACATATACAGCAGAGGACACCCTGGTCTGGGTTCAGTCACAGAAGATGCACCTAATCCTCCAGAGACTGGAGGCCCCCAGGACATTTAAAGGTCTGGTGGGTTAGGTGAAGTGGGGACAGCCTGTAGAGACAGGAAAGAGGGTGGAGGGTTGGAGGGGGAGGAGGTATGTGATGTAGAACAGTCAGGGGTGGACTGGGAGGGGAATAAAATCTTGAGTGTAAAAATAAATAAATAAATTTCAAAAAAAAGTTCTTCCAGAAGCAACTAGAACTAAGTAAGCTCTTAAATGTTCCTCCTCGAGTAACACGATGAAGTGGGGTATTTCAATACCATGGACTGCTACTTGTAAGCAAAGAAAAGCTAATACATCACGCACACAGCTTGACAATGCTACAGAGTAAAATAGAACAATAGCAAACTGTACATATTGTGTGAGGCTTTTTCTGTAGTCCTTGCTATGAATAGGGAAAGGGTACTGACTCCAATGAGTTCTGTGGTAGAAGTGCAGGTGAATAAATAATTATGGCTCTGAACACACAGACTAGTTACATGACCAGTATACTTAGAGACACAGCAAATGCCACACGACATGCACTGGGAGCGAATAAATGCAAGTCAGTTCATTAGTAATATGAAAATTCTTTCAATTCCTCATTAATTTTATTTAAAAGATACCAACCCAAGAAGATTGTGTGCAAAGTACAGAATTCCTGTCTATTTCTTTTTGAAACTACCTATGAGTACATAACTAATTGAAAAGAGATAATTAAAAGACCTTATGGAAATTGTGACTGAGTTGCAATCACTGTAGTTAAGAAGCAAGAGCTGTACTTCCCTCTAATGGAGTAAATTGAGGCAGACTCTCAAGCACATTTTGAAGAAATCAGGAATGGAATGATTGTAAAGCAATTTGTGTTCATTAGAAGAGCTCCCAGGAACTGAACCACCAACCAAAGAGTACACATGGAGAGACTCATGGCTCCAGAACCATATGTAGCAGATGATGGCTTGGTTGTGCATCAAAGGGAGGAGAGGCACTTAGTCCTGTGAAGGCTTGATGCTGCAGTATAGGGGAATGCCAGGGCACAGAGGCAGAAGGGAGTATGTGGGTGGGTTGGGAAGCATCCTCATAGAACCAGGAGGAGGGAGATGGGATAGAGGATTTCAGTAGTGGAAACTGTGAAAGGATAAAATATTTGAAATGTAAATAGAGAAAATATCCAATAAAAAAAATAAAAATAAAAAGCAGATCTATTGGAATAAAAGAAGAGTAACACTGAAAATGTGTATACCTAATACCCAAACCAAAATAATCTGCAGAAATAAAATCATGACTGTACATAAATGGCTTAAAACAGCAAAGATACATAAGATTTAGATTGTTTACATTTGTTTTTTCAGGAACTATCTTGCTTTCTCCATTTATGGAAATTGATATTTTTGATGGGTAGAGTAATCTGAGCGGGCATCTGCAGTATTTTCAGGTCTGCAAGAGATCTGTCCAACATCTTCCAGTTTTTAGAGTCTGTTGAGATGTCTGATCCTACACCCATATGTCTGCATTTATATAAACTTGGCCTTTTCTCTTACAACTTTCAATATTTTTCTGTGCATTTAATCTTTTGATTATTATGTGGAGAAAGAATTTCTTTTCTGGTCCAATCTCTTTGTTGTTCTATAGACATCGTATATGTTTATGACCATCTTTTGTTAGATTAGAGAAGTGTTTTTCTGTGAGTTTGTTGAAGATTGCTTCCGGCCCTTTGTTGTAGGAATCTTCATTTTCTTATATTCCTATTATTCTTACATTTGTCTTTTCATTGTGCTCCAAACCTCCTAGGCATTTTGCGTTAGGAGCTTTTTACACTTTGTGTTTTCTTTGACTGGGGTGTTGATACCTTCTCTGCCTGAGATTCTCTTTTCCATCTCTTGTGTTCTGTTCATGATGCTTAAATCTGTAACCCATGATGTCTTTCCCAGGTGTTCAATTTCAGTGGTTCCTCCATTTGTGATTTCATTATTGTTTCTATTTCCATATTTAGATCTTGGATATTTTTGTTCAATTACTTCAACATTTTGATTTTATTTTTCCTGTATTTCTTTAAGGAGTTTATGCATTTCCTCTTTAAAGGTCGCTTTCATCTTCAAGAGGTGGAATTTTAGGTCAGAATCTTGCTCTGATGGTACGTTAGAGTAACCAGGGCTTGCTATGGTAGGAGAAGTGAACTCTTGTCAGTGCACAAATTACATTGACTTCTGTTGCTTATGTTCTTCCACTTGCCTTTTACCATCTGGTTATATGCGGTGATAATTGGCCTGGTACTCTCAGACTGGAGCAGGCTTCCTGGGAAGCAGCAGTGTTGTCTCTGCCTTAGGGAGGCCTCCTTTCCCCCCCCCCCCCCCCCCCCCCGGATAGAGCAGAACTCCAATGTGCCTGGTTAGAGCAATTCTTCTTGGAGAAAGGCAGGACTGTGAGGTGTGGGATTCAGCAAACCGATCTGCCACAGGGGAAGGTGGATGGTCAGACCAGAAGGACAATGAGAGTAATTTCTTTCTTAATAAGATAACAATAAGGACAGTATCAATCATATGGCCAATGCCCTAACAAGAAATAACAAGTAAAATTTCCCTTTGAAACAAAAAGATTTAATTACCAGAAAAGATCAAAAATGAAAGCAAAATAATCACTCTCTGGATTCTAAGATAATTTATCTTTAAAATACATTTGCATTAAATTAACTAGCATTTATAAAAGTGAAGGAAAAAATAAAATATTATCATTATATAAAAACACCAAACCTCAAACAAATGGGGATGTGGGAAAAACTATTCAAAACAATCAGAAAATATTAACATGAAAATAATAAGAAGTTAACTGTGTGTGTACTTGGAATAAAACATGGAGTCAATATTATTTGAAAAGGATAGAGTAAAATAGGAACCAGCTTCTTGTCAGAAAAGATACATTTCTTAAGGAATAAAGACATAATCTGAAACTTAAGGAGTCATACTTTATGCAAACAGAAAGCAAAGGTTAATAGGACCTGCAATATTTATATAAACAAACTGTAATTTAAATTAAAAGATAAAATGTGACAAATGTTGAATTTATTTATTAAGTTTTAATGAAGGAATGGGTCTTAGTTTCCTGTCTTCTTTACTGGGTGCTGAGTGACAATGGCAAACAAAACCTGTGGGATCAGCTTTACCCCCATCATTGCTGGTTGTTGACAAGGGACCTGTTCACTATTCTCCTGAGGTAGATGCAATATTGTTATGGCAACCGATGAGGTCAGAAATGCATGAAACTTACACAGTAGAAAAAGAGCTCATACTGGAAAAAAATTTCCTAAACAAAACACCAATGGCTTACGCTCTAAGATCAAGAATCGACAAATGGGATCTCATAAAACTGCAAAGCTTCTGTAAGGCAAAGGACACTGTGGTTAGGACAAAACGGCAACCAAAAGATTGGGAAAAGATCTTTACCAATCCTACAACAGATAGAGGCCTTATATCCAAAATATACAAAGAACTCAAGAAGTTAGACCGCAGGGAAACAAATAACCCTATTAAAAATGGGGTTCAGAGCTAAACAAAGAATTCACAGCTGAGGAATGCCAAATGGCTGAGAAACACCTAAAGAAATGTTCAACATCTTTAGTCATAAGGGAAATGCAAATCAAAACAACCCTGAGATTTCACCTCACACCAGTGAGAATGGCTATGATCAAAAACTCAGGGGACAACAGATGCTGGCGAGGATGTGGAGAAAGAGGAACACTCCTCCATTTTTGGTGGGATTGCAAACTGGTAAAACCATTCTGGAAATCAGTCTGGAGGATCCTCAGAAAATTGGACATTGAACTGCCTGAGGATCCAGCTATACCTCTCTTGGGCATATACCCAAATGATGCCCCAACATATAAAAAAGACACGTGCTCCACTATGTTCATTGCAGCCTTATTTATAATAGCCAGAAGCTGGAAAGAACCCAGATGCCCTTCAACAGAGGAATGGATACAGAAAATGTGGTACATCTACACAATGGAATATTACTCAGCTATCAAAAACAACGACTTTATGAAATTCGTAGGCAAATGGTTGGAACTGGAAAACATCATCCTGAGTGAGCTAACCCAATCACAGAAAGACATACATGGTATGCACTCATTGATAAGTGGCTATTAGCCCAAATGCTTGAATTACCCTAGATGCCTAGAACAAATGAAACTCAAGACGGATGATCAAAATGTGAATGCTTCACTCCTTCTTTAAAAGGGGAACAAGAATACCCTTGGCAGGGAAGAGAGAGGCAAAGATTAAAACAGAGACTGAAGGAACACCCATTCAGAGCCTGCCCCACCTGTGGCCCATACATATACAGCAACCCAATTAGACAAGATGGATGAAGCAAAGAAGTGCAGACCGACAGGAGCCGGATGTAGATCGCTCCTGAGAGACACAGCCAGAATACAGCAAATACAGAGGCGAATGCCAGCAGCAAACCACTGAACTGAGAATAGGACCCCCGTTGAAGGAATCAGAGAAAGAACTGGGAGAGCTTGAAGGGGCTTGAGACCCCATATGTACAACAATGCTAAGCAACCAGAGCTTCCAGGGACTAAGCCACTACCTAAAGACTATACATGGACTGACCCTGGTCTCTGACCTCATAGGTAGCAATGAATATCCTAGTAAGAGCACCAGTGGAAGGAGAAGCCCTGGGTCCTGCTAAGACTGAACCCCCAGTGAACTAGACTGGTGGGGGGAGTGCGGCAATGGGGGGAGGGTCGGGAGGGGAACACCCATAAGGAAGGGGAGGAGGGAGGGGGATGTTTGCCCGGATACCGGGAAAGGGAATAACACTCGAAATGTATATAAGAAATACTCAAGTTAATAAAAAAAAAGAAAAAAGAAAAAGAAAAAGAGCTCATATTCCAAAGCCCTCGGGTGTAAGAATAATCTGAAGTTTCTTAGAACATATCCCTTTCAAAAGGAAGTAATTTAGTTGACACCTGGCCCATAAAGGAAAGGTGTTTTAGTTAAAGTCTGCATCACTCTGGGAGGAACACGAATATGTTACATGCTGTAATATCTCCCAAGTCCTCAGGCTGCATTCGGCTGATCTTGAATATGAAATCTATACCTGGCCCACTGCTACTGAATTTGTCTGGAAACTCAGAAAATTGGTTGAAAACCTTGTAGACAGAAGCTGTGTAGACTCTCCTGGCTTCTTCCCGTTCCAATGCAAAAGGTGTATCCATTACTATGTAGGAGGCTCTGATTAGACCTACAAGAGATAGAGACTTGATCTCCAAGGCTGACAGGCAAGGAGAGGTTTGTTAGAGTCATCACAGCCTCACCACTGGAAGCCGAAACTATGAGAGAGAAGTGAATAGTTATGGACACACTTCGTAATCAATCTTTGCTGTTACTTTCTCCACGTTTCTTTCTCTTGAGATGTTTGTTTTTACAAACAATTCCTAATACACTAAAACTCCCCTATTAACAACAACAAAAAATGAAAAGAGCCATGTAGGCATCCCTAAAAACATCCCATTGAGTCCATCTATGCCATAATCTGTATTTTATCACAGATTATCACCCATTTGGATCCTCCACACAGATATGAACTTCACAGGTTCTGTAATGTAGGATAAGACCATGCCTCTCATACATAAAGAGAACATATGTGATCAACAGTGAGGCCCAGGGCTAATGCTCCCTACTCATCCTCCTCTCTCAATTCTTTCTGTCCTCAACAGGAATCCTGAATAGCATCAGCACTAAAAGCCTAACAGACAACTTCATTTTTCAGGAGGCAGCCTCAGGATACTGATCAGTCACTGTAACATGACAACTGAGCTTCTATCTCAAACTAAAATGGATGACTCCACCCTAGGGAACAATATCCAAAGACCCAAGCTATTGCTAGAGTACAAATAGGAGAAAGAGTCATCATGTAGGCATATCAGGACTCCAAGTCTCAGAGAAAGGTATAGATATCTTCTATATCATGACAGATAATAGTAAAATAATGTGGTGCTTGAAAATAGCATTCTAAAATCTGTGGAGAGTGCTTCTAGCTCCCTGATTTTTGTTTCTTATTTCTAGAAATACAGGCTACACTCATCTCTGATATGTACAGTGATAATATAGGCTTCTCTTCAAATGCAATGCTCCCAAGCAAGAAGAACAATTGACAGATCAAATGTCATCAATGGCGTTAAGGACTATAAGCATTGTGGGCCTTTTCTGTGGGTAGGAATGACAGAGCTGTCTGTTTCAGCCTATGGTGCTCCCATCACTGTGTCCCACCAATAGAGCTCTAGTTTGAGTCACACATTGTTTTCCACTTTTTACTTTGTCAGCTTCCTCTTACTAATCTGCTTTCTTTGTTTTTTAAGTAATCTTTTATTTTGTTTTGTGTGTAAGAATGTTTTGATTTCATTTATATAAAACAATATGCATGTCTGTGCCCAGGAAACTCAGAATAACTCAAAGATTCTCTAGAACAGGACTTGTAAATGATTGCAAACAACCCTGTGCATGTTAAAAACTGAACCCAGGTCCAGCCAGTGATCTTAGCTGTGGAGACATCTCTTTAAGCCTTCCTATCACTTAATCTAAAAATTCTCTGCTCCTTCTTTCTTTTTCTTTTGAGTTTAACAGGTTTTGGTTATTCATGGTGTAATATGTCAGAAAACTCTAAATATACATACATCTTCCCCCTTAATCTCCTATTTGCCCCAGTTTCTACATCTATTTCTCCCCTGCAGGGAGGCACCATAATAAAGTTGAATGTATTTCAAAAGACAGTGACCACTTTACATTAAACACTGTATCCATATAGTTGATCCTTTTGACAATTAAAAAATCATTGTGTAATTATCTCTATAGTATTTGAACAATTACTTCTATGGCAGTAAAAAGTCTATAAAGAAGAAATCATAGTTCTTCTTTACTATTCAAGAAAACTAACTTGGTTTCATGTGATGTCTATAAAGCTCAGGAAATATATATACTGAGTGTGAAAATGTTGGACATTTTAGGTTTCAGACTACATAAAAGATCAAAATATCTTCTCTTGCCATTTGCATCAAAAACAAAACCCCAGATACAATAAATGTACTAAGAAATGACCAACAGAAAATTGAAATGACATGTTTTCTAATAATATTATTATACAAATTCATAGAGAAAAACCTCAAAATAGATATTATGAAATCTTTATATCCTTTGAGAATAGCAATATATGCCTTGAACATTAAAAGACACAGAAGTGAATAGAGAATATATCTGTGGTCATAATGTGGACTATTGTTCTTTAAAAATGTATATATATTTTGTGTGCAATTTTGTAAGGGCATTATGTAACTGTCCCTCAAAGGAGAGAAGATGGTACTGAAATTTCTGGAAATGAAGATAAAGACAGTAGTGGGTAAGAATCAATTACAAGCCCCTATCAAGAGCAGAAATGCTCTTACCTACTGGATATTCTCTCCAGTCTCATAAATGACTTAAATGTATATTATCTCCAATGTGCAAATAAACTCACTATAATGACGATAATATGTCTGAAAGAGTTTTGAACATTGGTAAACTCAGTCTAGAATTTATGTGGAAAGTTAAATGACAGCATAAGTAAGAAAATATGAGGCTGAGAAAAGCAGTTTACATCTTCTTACTTAATTCTTCTCTGTTGTATAAATTGTACTAATTAAGATTGCAGTGTACTTCTACCACCTACAGGTATAGCATGTATTTCTTTTGTGCCACAAAAGAAATGTGTGAGTAGGTGGCACAGAAGAGAAAGGATATGTCTCTAATCAGTATTCTGACCTATAAACATCTGAATAATTAGTAGTCTAGCATTCCCTGAAAATAGTAATCCTAAAAAGACAATCAGACTGAAGCCAGGCAGGTCCAGATAGTCTCCAATAACAGGAAGACAGAAACTAGAAGAACCACACGTAGGACTATCGTCCATAGGCAGCAGTAAAAGACAACCTTTTCAAGGGGAAGCTTTGGCAGACAGAGCAAGGAGCAAGTGCAGGAGGACCACCACACTGACAACATGGGGCCCAAACAAGGAGCTAAACTGAGATGACCACCAATCTAGCTAAGAGGAGCTTGGGAAACAGATCATGCCTCAGATGATATCTGACTAGAACCAGAATATATGAGAAGGAAATAGCACTCCTGAGACCACTGCTGAAACAACCCCAGATACTCAGAGATCACAGGCAGAGCTAAGAAAAGCAAAAAAGTGGTAGAGAAGTGAAAAAGAAAGAGAAACAGAGGGGGGAGGGGGAATTAAAAGAAAGAGAAGCAGAAGGATGTGGACACAAAGAAGAAAGGCAAAACTGGAGACTCAAGAGTTATGAGGAACAGCATGATGGGAGTAGCTGAGGATGCACCTGGGACCATAGAGGGCTTCTTTGCCCTATAGCAACAGGGTCAGTTACCATCAAAATCCACATAGACATACCCAGACTCAGTTGCTGCCCTGGGAACATGCTGATGTCTGAGGGAAGTACAAAACTGGCTCTGCCCCTCACCTGCTCATTGCAAAAAAGATGGTCATAGGGATATGAGAGTAGGAAAGCTGACCCTGACCCTAGCCACTAGCAGTACTTGGGAAAGTCAAAGTCTATGCATTGCAGGAGTTTTTGGTGATCTGGCACAGAGGATAAAAGCAAGAATGAGAGAGCTTGACTTAACACTATTATCCTGCAGTGCATGAATGAAAGAGAGAGAGAGAGAGAGAGAGAGAGAGAGAGAGAGAGAGAGAGAAAGGCCCTCCTCACACATTACCACCTATGGCAAGCAGGGGTCATTGTGCTGACATCATAAACAAGCGAGTGGGACTTGTCTTCTTCAGGTGCAGCACTCAGGACAGCAGACAAGGTAACTTGCCTGGGCAGTAATATAGAGTTGGTCCTAATGGCATGGGACAGAAGAGCTGGACAAGAGGGTCTGGTCATGAGAAAGCTAGCTATGCCACTTCTCTGCCATGTGGTGACATGCAGAAGGGAGAGATGCCACCCCTCAACTTTTGCCACCTACAGAAAGGGATAAAATCTGGCTCAGAGAATATTGGAGTGGGAGATATGGCTCTATCCCTTACTTACCGAACGAAGCATTCCAGAGACTAGACCTTGAATCTCACCTGCAGAGCATAGTAGACCTTACCCTGGATGAGAAGGTTGTAAAGGAGCTAGGCTTGATGCCATGAATGTGGAGGAGCTGTCCCTGCCACTGTTGCTGTGCAGTGGGACAGAGAAATCGCATCCATCCATTGGCATCAATGGGATTATAAGAGCAGGAGAGCTGGCTCTTACCCTCAGTTCCCACAGCACTTTAGACAGGAGGCCCTGCATCTCACCTGGGCAGCACATTAGAACTGGCCATGCCTAAGCAGGATGCAGATGAGACAACCCCAAATGCCTGAGCACAATACAGCTGACCTTACCTCTTGTCTGGACACGGTACCGAGAATCGGGCGAAAGCCTGTGGGATGAAAGAAGCACACACACACAGGTTATTCATGTCAAGCCAGAAGAGGAAGAGAGCCTCTGGTTTCTTTATTGACCAAACTATATATCCAAAGAACACCACTTAGCAGGTATCTGTCAAGCACAGTGGGGAACCCTGGCTGAAACTTCGGTAACAAAGGACCGACTATGTGGCCTGAATAAATTAGGGAAATAACCAGGAAGGCCAGCCTAATTCTGACTCAGGTGAGAAGTACCTGGCCAGACTGTTCCCAGTTGGGGACAAAAGGCTTCCACATGCAAGGGCAGGGCTCAGCAGGGGTCAAACCTTGTTGGAGACCCAGAAGGGTCTTGTTCAGGCTGACAACATTCTGTGAATGTAAACTTCTTGTGCCACACAGTGACAAAGCAACCAGGCCCAAATCCAATACGGCTCCCACAGTAGACCTTACCCTGGATGAGAAGGTTGTAAAGGAGCTAGGCTTGATGCCATGAATGTGGAGGAGCTGTCCCTGCCACTGTTGCTGTGCAGTGGGACAGAGAAATCGCATCCATCCATTGGCATCAATGGGATTATAAGAGCAGGAGAGCTGGCTCTTACCCTCAGTTCCCACAGCACTTTAGACAGGAGGCCCTGCATCTCACCTGGGCAGCACATTAGAACTGGCCATGCCTAAGCAGGATGCAGATGAGACAACCCCAAATGCCTGAGCACAATACAGCTGACCTTACCTCTTGTCTGCTGAACAATGGTGCACACAAGGAAGACACACCTTCCTACTCTTTCTCACCACTCCCCACTGCTCCTGAGGTCATTAGAGTGGAAGAACAGGTCAAGTCCATCACCAGCTGCATCGTTTGGAAGAGTTGGCACTGCACCTCATCTGGAGAGCAAGACAGATCTGGCACTGATTGTGGAGGCTGCTGGTGAGCCTACAACAAGAGCATGAGGGTGGACAGCACTCAGGCCTAGATCCAGGGTTTTGAATTGTCCCACCACAATATCTACCCCAGTGATGTCTTGCTGGAGTGCATAATGGAGCAAGTCCTACAAATCAAAACTACAGGATCTCCACAGGACAACAACAGGTTATCCAGTAGAAGTCCCGGTGATGTGAAAATACTGATAGAGAAGTAGAAGACAAAATCATCATCTTGTACCAGGCCAATGAGTCATTGCAATAAAGATTTGCAAGCTTTGAAGTATACACAAAAGTGTGTACTGTAGAGTACACTGTAACACACTACAGTTTCCATGACAAGATATTTTTCTCTGTAGAGATAAAATCAGGTAGATAGTAATGTGCAAGGGTGAAGTGTTGCAGGTATCAAGGGTGGGACAGATTATGTGTTTGGATTACATGATGAGAAATCTATGAAAAAAATTAAAAAAAAATAAATAAAACTTAGCCTAAGAGAGATGGAGAGGAAAGGAAGGAGGAAAGGAGGAAATACACACACACACACACACACACACACACACACACACAAATACAAAGAGAGAGACAGAGAAAGAGAGACAGAGACTGTGTATACTGTAGGTACACAGAGAGGTGGATAGATTGATGGGGTATAATAGAGATATAGGAAATAGATCTTACACAGACACAATTTCTAAAAACATAAGGGAATAACATATAGAAACTGTGCTGGTGTTTCGTTTGTTTCAAAAACTATGCTGCAGAATTCAATTGTTCAATAATGCAATTTCTAGAATAATCTTTAAGAAAACCCTTTATTATCTATTATTTCATATAGGCAAATAGGAATTCCACTCCATGCCACGGGATAAGAAGTCATATGAGTATGATTTAATGGTATTATTTTCACTTAAGCAGAGCTTTGAAAATAAGAGCCAGAATAATCTGTGTGAAGTGATGCAGACTGCTGGGAGCATCAGTACCAGCTTCCTGGAATTTCAAGACACAGCACAGATAACAGCTAGACACTGTTACCTTTCCCTGTCACATGGGTCCTAGCATTTCTGAGAAAACCAAATAACCCTTTCCACTGTCAGCTTCTCTAGGTAATCATTCCCTTCCCTCTTAAGTACTGACAATTACAAACTAATCTTTTTATTTAATAATGTGTGCTTGGAAAGTCGGGAGAAACTTGTACTGTTCTTCATGAGTCCCAGCTTATGTTATAACTCCGCAAAGAAAAGGACTGTGTCCTCCGTTAAGGCAGAAAAGATATTTGGTACTCTATATTGCTGAAGATGAAAAGACTGAAAGATAGGGTACCAAGTGAGTGGTGTAGCTTCATTTGGACAAATAAATGACTCTTTGATACCTTTGTTAATAACCTGTGACATCTAAGAGTTTCAGTGGGTCCCTCATGAGGAGAAGCACCTGGGACAGCTTAGCCTCTCACTTCTGCTTCCATGGGGATTTATGTAATGATTTGTATCACTGTGAAAGGAAACTCTTTATACTGTAGACAATAGTAGATTGCCATACCTTCAGACTCCAGACTGTGGGTGGTGAGAGAATAATCTGACCAAGGTAGACTGCCACTGAATCTTGATGGGACCCATCTGCCAAACTGATTGCAAGATACATCAGGTGCTTAGGATATTTCCCTGATTTTTGCTGGAACAATTTTAATTACTGCTAGTGCTTGCCCAGAAAGTAATAGTCAGTCACTCTGTCTTCCAGAGATGCAGACATGGAGGATGGAGGTCATCTGGATGTCATATGCTGCACCTAGGAGTGGAGACAAATCAAATATGCACATAGTTAAGCGTGATGAAAAAGAGACATTTCCCAAATGCCTGTATTACAGTGAATTCGCTGTTCAATTTTATTTTACCTGGAAACCAGAAGAACATGAACCCAAGAAACTGAGCAAGGGGCCTCATGTCCAGGCTGATCCTGCATGCAATCATACTGGCACTATATTGAAGTCCCTAAAGCTGTGCAATGAGTATAAGCAAATAATTGGGAACCATTTAGCCGTCATTACAGCAGTCATTACAGTCATCTCAGAACATAGCATAAGCCCAGGGTCCCAGGATGCCCAAAGTCAGACTGTATATAGATAGATAGATAGATAGATAGATAGATAGATAGATAGATAGATAGATAGATAGATAGATAGATAGATATAGGTAGAGTTATAGATATAGACAGAGAGAGACAGAGACAGAGACAGCGAGAGAAAGAGACAGAGAGAATTGCATTTCTATTCAATGATTTAAAATTATATATGGCTTTTCTAATGTTTGTAAGCTCTATTTTATATAATATATTTTAAAGATATACTGGGGTTATTGAGAAGAGTATCTAGCAGTCAGAAAATACACAACAGAGACGAAACTACTAGATCTTTAACGCACTCAAATAATTATGGTTGGTTAAAAAAAATAGGATGTGTTTCCCTTGTGAAGTGTTTGGCAGTTTGGGGTAGGCATTGCTTTAAATTAAAATGGTAATTTATCAAATACATTCTTAATGAATTAAATGTAAGATTTTATAGCTTTAATCTTGTTAACAACAGTTTGAGAGGAAATACGCTGTAAGTGCATAGAAAACACCCTGATATCAAAAACTGCATCACCTGAAGTTCAACTCCATACGAAGACAGAGGTTCTTTCATGCCTGCAGACTTAATGGGTATACCTTTTGCTCAGTTTTGGATCTTATATATTTTGATCTTTTCTGCTATTTGCTATTTTTCCAAAGATTCCTCAATACAAATATTTGACCAGTGATGACAGACTTGAGTATCATAACAGAAAACAGAGCTACTCAATACATGGCTCTGCTGTGACTTACTAATGATATTTTCAACTTTCTTTCTTGAGCAGTAACTGGAGAAATTATCCTGATTCAAGTAACAGCCTCACTATCTCCATGTGCGTCATAGTCGCCAAACAAGCTAAGATGCAGAAAGGTTAGTGCACCCTCCTAACACATATATTTGAATACCACAGATGACACATCACTATCTTTGTCTTGACCATTCAGTCTTATTCATCATCAGGTCAAGTAAAACCTTTTATTCATAGTATCTTTGTCCTGAATCAAGGGAATGAAAGACATGACAGTATGAGATTAATCTGGAACCCACTAATTTTCCAGTAGCTGGACTTGTGGGATGGGTTGGTACACCTAGTCATACTGCAGCTTCTTCAGTACACAGAGCACCATTCCTATCAGAAGTATCCCACAGCAGCTTTTGGATGGATAAATAGAAATGGTGTATTCTCCATCTTTTCACTGCACTGTCTTTCTTCTGATATTTAACAGCTGTATCTGGATCTCTCTATGATCTTTGAGGCTTGAAAGACCTTTCTACATTCTTACATCATAGGCCCAGGATCTGAGGAAGATATTCAGGATAATAAGAGAATGACAGTTTCTCCCAATTTCAAATGGCAAGTAAATGATTACTGTGCAGGGCATCTGGGATGTGAATTCTTACCACATCTCCTTTAGTGATAAGTGAAAATATGATGGGAATTCCAGAAACATTCAACTTTCCTTCACCGTAAATCAGGTTAAGTTACAAATGATTTGGGGTTTGGATTATAACTTCATATGAAAGTATGTGTTGATGGTTCAGTACTCAGCATTGCTACCTTTGAAAAACATTCAACCAACTCATAAAACTTGAATAAACACTGTACACCTTAAGATTTGTGTGTGTTCATAATCAGTTGCTTAATAAATATGCCTTCTGGTTTTTTTTCCAGATTTCTAAAAGGCCAGATTTTGAGGAAATGATAATGGCTACTAGTAGAGGAATAATGGGCTTCACAGTACCTTCCTATAACTATCCAAGTCTAGGCTTAAAACCTCAAAATTAAAATTGACATGCCAAAATGCCCTTCTAGGAGTAGTTGAATTAAAAGTTTAAGATGATATAGAAATTCTGAAATATATTGGCAAAATCAATATACTCACATATGTTTTTCTTACAGGGAGAGAGGGAGTTGAGTATACAGAGTTGTTGTTATAATGGAAAAGAGAACTGTGAGAGAGAGCGCCCATTGTTCATGTGAAAGTGGTGATTTCACCTGCCAGTAGAGGAAACATGAAGTAGAGAAGCTTGGTTCAAAGAATGAAAGAGATAGAGTGACTTAGCACTTTAGGCCAAGTGTTAGGAACAAAAGCAAAAAACAAAAGAACAAAACAAAAAACTTTTATTCAGAGACACTTGCAGTTACCTTTTCTTTCTAACTACAGGAAATCTCTCAGTTGCTTGCACTTCTTAATGGTACAATGTACTAAGGCTTGAGATTTCAACCGAGGCACTCAGGGAAACAGTGTAGGTTCAAACTATAACATTATTTCTCTAGCACCCAAATGGTCTTAAAATGAAAAATACATAGAGACAATTTATCACTCTGTCCATACTTAAAGATCCTGCATTTTCCAAAGTGGCATCATAAACCCCCTGGAGATTAAAGAAATGAGTTTAACTATAACATAATATAAAATCTGTAAAAAGAAGGTGATTAATATATTAAATATCTGTAACAGTAGAATTTGTGACAAGATGATTACTGTATTAAATATTTATAATGGTAGAATTTGTGACATATATTAAGAAAGATATTCTGTGTAAATTTAGCCTGTTATAGAGATCATGTCTCAAAAAGGAACAAAATAAGAAAAGCTGAAAATGCATAATAAATTTCCAACAAACAATAGAACATGGTGAGCATTCTCATTTTAGAAGAACATATAAAACATCCAAAGCAACAACTGAACAAAAGCAAGGCCATAACTAAACGGTGTAAAGATTATATCATGAGGCACCATAGCTATCTTGCAGAGAATGAAGAGGTTGACAGGAAATCACACAAGCTTTGGAAGCCATAAATCCATAACTTTGTTCTCTATAGCCAAGTAGTCTATCTTGCGGTGGCATCATATTTAGCCTACTCTTTACAAATATATCCTAGGTTCTTGGCATCTATTTCTTCCTAGATCTGGTGTATGCTTTGCATCATCATCAGAAATCAAGGCATTGCCTTCAGAATGTACCTACATAGATATCCAAGATGCCATGTACTGACTAACCTCAAATACATTTCTATGAGGTCTTGTAAGAGGCCTTCAAGACCCCAAATGTGTTGCTTTCTCCATTTCTGAAAAACCAGAATCATGTGACAGTGAGTCTGTATTTGCACAAAGTTCCTGACCCTGTCTTGATAGACAGGAGGCAAGAAAGTGAGTGAACCAGAGAGTGAGGACAGAATCATTCCTCGGAAATATGTCCCCAGGGTTATACAGTTCAATTCAGTCATATTCTTTCAGATCCCACACATTCCAAAAGCAACATCACCTGAAGAAGACGATTCTATCCACAAATCTAGGAGAGAAGACACACCTGAATGGCAACTCGTAAATTCATTACTTCTATTACATTCCTATTATCTGGGTAGGTGAGAATCTAAATATTAATACTAAGGAGAAGACCGATGTTATCTTCTGTTTTGCTTTTATTATTAAATCTTTAAAAATTGATACAGTGTCTTTTGATCATAAGTAATCATACACAAATAAATTCTTTCAAAATAATCTCCTCTCTATTCATCTTTGGCCTTTGTTTCTTCCTTTATATTTTTGCATTTCAGAAATGTTATATTTTTAACATCTCCTAACAGGAGATGAGTGAGAGATTTAAATGAAAGAAAGTAGTCATAATAGGATAATATGAGGTGTGCCACATCACCACTCCTAATTAACTTCATTTCTAGTTTGTGATATTTCACATTTTATAGACTGATATAAATAGTGATTCTATAGATGTCGTATAGCAAAAAAATTGTCATATCAATGTTTCTACCAATGCATTAAAATGCTCAGGTGATAAATTTCTTTGTTCTGTTACTATACAAGTACATATGGCTGTTACAGGGCAAGAGCATGGAAAGAGTGATAACTTCTATCCGTCTTCCCAAACCAGGGTCACTCATGTTTAGATACAGGGTAGTCTATATCCTCAGTTCTTAAAGATGTGACTTGTGAATTTGTACTGCTCCCTGGGACATCTCATAGTGGTGAAGCATTATTGCTAACTAAGGCCAAAGTGTGAAGGTTAGGAAGAAGGATCCATCCAGTTTCCACCTGTGCACAGAGCTGACTCGGTCTACAGCTCTCTGGACAAAAATCCAAAGGGGAAAGAAAGCAGGACTCTATGAAGTGCTAAGAAACCTGACAGGAGAGGTGAGAGCACCACTCCTGCAAAAATCCTGGCCCAAAAGAAACCCAACTGGAGCTCTGGACACAAGGACCATGTTGGAGTCTGGGACAGGATCCTTCTTATTTCTGCCTGCATCTTGTGATGACCCTGTGTCACAGCTCTCTCTACCCAGATCCTGCTTGAAGAAAGCCAGTCTCCAGGAGTGCTGACACACAACCTTGCAGGAGGGACAAGCCACTAAGAGAGACAGCAAGAAAATCTAACACTACAGATAAACAGATGGCAAGAGGCAAGAATAAGAACTTAAGCAATAGAAACCAAGATTACTTGGCATCATCAGAGCCCATTTCTTCTACCAAAAAACTACTGCATATCCAACCACACAAGAAAGGAAAGATTTGGATTTAAAATCACATCTCATGATGATGATAAAGGTCTTTAAAAAGGACATAAATAATTCCATAAAAGAAATACAGGACGACTGAACTAAACCAGTTCCACAGCTCCCTGCACCCAAATGCCATGGGTGAGAAAGCTGAAGTCCCAGAAGTGAGGAAAATGCTGTAACTTCATGGGAGACTGCCACTTCTACTCACAAACTGAATCCAAGACAACATCAAAACAATCATCCATCACGATCAAATAAGCTTCATCCCAGGGATGGAAGGATGGTTCAATATAAGGAAATCCATCAATGTAATTCACTATATAAACAAAGACAAAGGAAAAAATAGCATCATTTCATTAGATACTTTGGAAGCATTTGACAAAATTCAACACTCCTTCATGATAAACGTCCTGGAAAAATCAAGAATTGAAGGTGCATACCTAAAAATAGTAAGAGCAATATACAGCAAACAGAAAGCTAGCAATAAAATAAATGGAGAAAATTTGAAGCAATCCCACTAAAACAAGGCTACGCACAATCTTGCTGCTTATTCAATATAGTATTTGAAGCCCTAGCAAGAACACGTAGAACATAAAAGAAGGTCAAACGTATACACAATGGAAAGGAAGAACACAAAATATCACCATTTGCAGATAATATGAAAGTATACTTAAGTGACCCTAAAAGTTCCAAAAGAGAACTACTAAGCCTTGGTAAAAAAAACTTCAGCAAAGTTACTGGATATAAAATTAACTCAAACAAATCAGTAGCCTTCCTCTACTCAAAGGATAAACAGGGTGAGAAAGAAATTAGGGAAATGACACCATTCACAATAATCACAAGTAACATGAAATACCTCGGTGTGACTCTAACCAAGCAAGTGAAAGATATGTATGAAAAATACTTCAAGGCTCTGAAGAAAGAAGTTGAAGAAGACCTCAGAAGATGGGAAGACCACCCATGCTCATGGATTGGCAGGAATAATATAGTAAAAATGGCCATTTTTTGAAAAGAATCTATAGATTTAATGCAATGTCCATCAAAATCCAACTCAATTCTTCATAGGGTTAGAAAGAGAAATTTGCAAATTCATTTGGATTACCAAAAAACCCAGGATAATGAAAACTATACTCAACAATTATAGAACTTCTCAGGGAATCACCATCCTTGACCTCAAGCAGTATTACAGAGAAATAGTGACAAAAACTGTATGGTATTGATACAGAGACAGGCAGGTAATTGCCTCTCAGCCTTTTGGCTAAGATCAACTGCAGAAACATGCAGGTACATCAGTGGAATGGAATTGAAGACCCAGAAATGAACCCACACATCTATGGTCACTTGATATTTCACAAAGAAGCTAAAACCATCCAATGGAAAAAAGACAGGCTTTCCAAAAATGGTCTGGTTCAACAAAACGTTAGCATGTAGAAGAATGCCAATCGAATCATTCTCATTGCCCTGTATAAAACTTAAGTACAAATGGAGCAAGGACTCCCAAATCAAACATGATAAGCTCAAACTAATAGAAGAAAAAGTGAGGATGTGTCTCAATGACATGAGCAATGGGGAAATTTTCCTCAACAAAACACATGGCTTATGCTCTAAGATCAAGAATCTACAAATGGGACCTCATAAAATTGCAAAGCTTCTGTAAGGCAAAGGACATTGTCATTTGGACAAAATGGCAAACAAAAGATTGGGAAAAGATCTTTACCAATCCTTCATCTGAAAGAAGGCAAATATCCAAAATATAAAAAGAACTCAAGAAGTTAGGCTCCAGAAAGCTAAATGACCCAATTAAAAATGGAGTACTGAGCTGAACAAAGAATTCCCAACCATGGAATAATGAATGGCTGAGAAGTACCTAAAGAAATGCTCAAAATTTTTAGTCATCAGGCAAATGCAAATCAAAACAACACTGAGATTCCACCTCACACAAGTCAGAATGGTTAAGATAAAAATTTCAGGTGACAACAGATGCTGGTGAGGATATGAAAAAAGAAGAACACTCCTCCATTGCTGGAGGGATTGCAAAGTGGTACAACCACTGTGGAAATCAGTCTGGAGGTGCCTCAGAAAATTGGACATTGCACTAACTGAGGACCCAGCTATACCTCTCCTGGGCATATACCCAAAAGATGTTCCAACGTACAACAAAGATACATCCTCCACTAGAAGCCTTATTTATAATAGCCAGGAGTTGGAAATAACCAAGATCTCCTTCAACAGAGATGGATACAGAAAATGTGGTACATCTATTCAATGAATTACTACTCAGCTATCAAAAACAATGACTTCATGAAAATTCATTGGCAAGTGGATTTGAACTAGAAAAATCTTCCTGAGTGAGATAACCCAATAACAGGAAAGCACACATGGTATGCACACACTGATAATGATTTAATTAGCAAGTCCAAATTCCCCAGTCTTTCAGTAATGGACTTTCTCAAGTATTTCCTTTTAGGTATGTTGTCAGACTTTACTTGTGACATCTGAGAAATGCTTAGAGTGGCTGATATGTGAACAGAAGCAGATGGAGCAAGGAAGCCTCTCACTTCTGCTTCTTTGGGGTTTATGTTATGACTTGTATCACTGTGGAAGGGTACTCATCATACTGTAGACAGTAATAGATTGCTGTATCTTCAGACTCCAGGCTGCTGATGGTGAGAGAATAATCTGACCCAGACCTACTGCCACTGAATCTTGATGGGACCCCATCTGCCAAGTTGGTTGCATAATAAATCATAGGCTTAGGAGGTTTCCCTGGTTTATGCTGGTACCAGCTTAAATAATTTCCAATGCCCTGGCTTGACTGGCAAGTAAGACTGACTCTGTCTCCCAGAGATGCAGACATGGAGGATGGAGACTGGGTCAACTGGATGTCGCATCTGGCACCTAGGAGTACAGACATAAGGAATACCCACATAGTTAAGCATTATAAACGATGACATCACCCAAATAACAGTCAACACTATTCAGTGAAATTCCCATTTTTGTTCATTTTATCTGCAAACCAGAGCAACAATAACCCAAGAAACTGAGCATGGACCCTCATGTCCATTCTGAGTTCTGACTGCAATGACAATTGCACAGTATATGTGTGACTGGTATATGAAGAAGTTCCCAAGACTGTGCAGTGACTGTATGCAAATCATTGGGAACCAGGTAGTGCTGAGTACAGCTCAAAGGCTTATTCATCTCAGCACTTAGCACAAGCCCAGGGTCCCCAGATGCCTGAGGTCAAACCACATGTATGTCTCCAGAGAATGAATTTTTTTCTCAAGTATTTAAACTTACGAATGACATTTGTAATGTAGTTAGTCTCTATATTGAATAATACATTTCAAAGATTAACTACTGTAATGTAAAACTATATCCTGCTGTCAAGGAATAAACAACAGAGAAGAAACTATTAGATTGTTAGCTCACTCAAATAATTAAAATGAACTAAAAAATAGTATGTGTTCCCCATGTGAAGTGTTTGGAGTAGTCATTACTTAAAGTTAGTAGGACAATTTGTCATAACTATACTCACTGCGATTTTACAGTTTTAACTTTGCAAAGTACAGTCCAATGATACTAAAAACATAGTACATGTACATATAACACCTTGTTCCTAGCAATCTGAGTCACTGGAAGATCTGACTTTATGTGAACATGTAGATACATTCATCCTTATAAACTAAATGGGCACAATTTTTACTCAGTTTGGGATTCTCCATATTTTTCTACCACTTTTCGTTATGTCTCATGGTCTGTCAACATAAAGGGTTGACTGATGATGATACAATTGAGTACTATAATGGAAAATACTGCTATTTTCACATTTTGTTCTTTAGCAGTAATTGGAGGTATTATCCTGATTCTGGCAGCACCTTGTCTGTTTGTGAATCAAAGTCTCCAAACAAGCTACTATGCAGAAATGTTTGTGCATTCTTATAACACAGATATTTGAGGATCACAGATCACACATCTGTCTTTGTCTTGACCATCCAACTTTATTTGTAATCAGGAGAAATACAATGTACTCATTTTTCAATACTTTGTCCTCAAGTCAGGGAATCCTTGGGGTCTTGCAGAAACTAACTGAAAGGTCCTACAATGTTGCAGCATGAGTCTGAATGAGCTGGTTTTCCAGGGGCCTGGACTTGAATGATATATGAGAACAAATACCTAGTCCTAAGGCAACTCCTTCAATATGAAAAACACCATCACCCTCAGGAGTGTCATGCATCAGCTTTTGGATGGGTTAATAATAATGCTGCCTTCTCTGTCTCTGTCTTTGTCCTGCGGATATCTAATAACTCTACCTGACTCTCTCTTTGATTTTTGAGGCTTGGAAAACATGTCTGAGTTCTCACATGATACCACCAAAATCTTAGGAAGATTCACACAGAACACTCACAGTTCATCATAAGAGGAGGGCTACAGCTCTTCTAAACCAAAAACACATGAATCAATAGTTTGCAGGGCATCTGGGATCTGAATTTTTACACAGCTCCTTTAATGATATGGGCAAATATGAAAGGAATTCCACAAACATTCAACTTTCCTTTACAAACGGGCCTTAGATTGCATTCAGTGCTAAATAATTTTGTATTAGATTATACCTGCCTAGGAAAGTATGCACTGAAGCTAAAATAGTGAGCATTGATACCTTCTAAAATTATTCAACAACTTCTTATGATACTCTACCTCACACGTATTGAGTAAATACCTGTACTTGTTGAGGTTTGTGATTATAAAACACATTGAGTTGATTAATAAAACAGATTTTTAAAAGGTCATGTTTTGAGGAGAGAATACAAGCTAATTTTTTGGGAATAATGAACCTCACTGAGTCTTTCTTTCTTATAACTATCCAAGTCTAGGCTCTAGAAGGTTTAAATTGAAATTTACATGTCAAAAGAACTTTTCAGGTATAGTTATGAGTTTGAGATGACATGAATATTCTGAAATATATGGCACATGTGTTTTTTCTACTAGGCAGAGAGATAGTTGAGGTATACAGAGAGTTTGTTACAGTGAAAAAAATTTGGGGGATAGTGCTCATTGGTCAGGCTAAGATGGTTTCTGAGAATAGTGCTAGCATTAGACTCTGGTTTCTGGAGTCTAGATGAAACCCACAGATGTCATTATCCTTGAGGTTAATTCAGGAGATGGTTTACATCTAGAACTGTAAGGCAGTTGTATCTTTTTATTGGATTTTTTACTTACATTTCAAATGTTATCCCCTTTTCCTGGCTTCCTGTCCATAAACCACTTATCCAATTCCCCACCCCTTTCATCTATGAGGGTGTGCCCCCAACCAACCACCCACTACTTACACCCTCCCTGCCTTTAAATTCCACTACACTGAAGGGTTGAACCTTGGCAGAACCAAGGGCTTCTCCTCCCATTGGTGCCCAAAAAGGCTAACCTCTGCTACATATGCAGCTGGAGCCATAGGTATGTCCATGTGTACTCTTTGGATGGTGGTTTAGTAGCTGGTAACTCATTTTACTTGATATTGTCGTTCTGACGGGATGGCAAACCCCTTCAGATCCTTCAATTCTTTCTCTAAGTCTCACAATGGGCACCCCATACCCAGATCCTATGGTGGAGAGAGCTAGACTCTCAGAAGTGTGGAAAATCCTGAGAGCTCAGAGGAGACAAGCACTTCTGCTCACAATCCTGGCCCAAGAAGAACCTGCATAGAACCCTCTGGACACAAGAAAATAGAAGCAGACAGGGACAGGATCCTTCTGGTCTCCCCCTGTGCCCATAGCTGAAAGCCAAATTCCAGGAGCTCTGGCACACCTGAGAAAAGACAGGTAAGACCACCACTTTTGCTCTGAGGTACCAGCATGGAATCCTCAGGACGCAAGAACTCAGGAGCAGTCTGGGACAGGATTCTTCCTGTTTCTGCCTGCGCCAGAGCAGACATGGTTCCACAACTCTCTGTACACAGATCCTGTGGGGGAGAGAGCTGGTCTCTCAGACTTGCAAAATCCTGAGAGCTCAGAAGAGACCACCACTTCTGCTCATATTCCTGTCCTAAGAGGAACCCAACTGGGGGTTGGGGATTTAGCTCAGTGGTAGAGCTCTTGCCTAGCAAGCCCAAGGTCCTGGGTTCAGAACTCAGCTCTGAAGGAAAAAAAAAGAGGAATCCAACTGGACCCCTCTAGACACAGAAACTTAGGAGCAGTCAGAGACAGGATCCTTCTGGTTTCTGCCTGTCCCTGAAGCTGAAAGCCAGTCTCCAGAAGTACTGACACTCCTGAGAGCAGAGGTAAGACCACCACTTCTGCTCAGAGGAACCTGCCTGGATCCTTCAGGACTCAACAACTCGGGAACAGTTGGGAAATTATATTATTAATCAGTTATGAATCCACTGACATTTAGCCACAGAGAGCCAATTGAAAACACTTTATTTGATTTTTCTAAGCCTGTGGCATTCCTTAATATTCCAACATTTCTCAAATTGTTATCAGGTGGTTACAATGTGAAAACTTTAAGATGAGAGAGTTTCAGAGGTATTCATTGCTATAAAACACTGATTGTCAGCTTTGAACATTTCTAGGGAGAAAATTTTAAAAAATAAATTTAAAGGAAGACATGGTTCTTTTCTCTGACAGAATCTCAAATGTCTAACCATCATAACTCCAAAGCATTGCTCCTGGCTCTGAGTTGACCAAGAGCATGGTAGTAGAGGGTACATAAGTAAAGTAGCGTTGTTAAAGAATGAAAGGAAGGAAAACGGTACAGAGTGACCATGAGAGACTAAAGTACAAGTACAAAACTGAAAATCACAAAAGAAAAATAAAAAAAAAAAACTTTTCATCAGAAACACTATGCAGTTACTTTTTGATCTAAGGAATCTCTTATTTTCTTCCACTTGCTAGTGTTTCCTAATGGTATAATCTATTAAAGATTAAGTTTTCAGGGGTTGGGGATTTAGCTCAGTGGTAGAGCGCTTGCCTAGGAAGCGCAAGGCCCTGGGTTCGGTCCCCAGCTCCGAAAAAAAGAACCAAAAAAAAAAAAAAAAAGATTAAGTTTTCAACTGAACACTTGAGAACACTATAGATTCAAATTATAACATTGCTTCCTCTGCCCCCAAATCTTCATAATTTTTAAAAAAGTAATACATTGAGACAAATTATCACTCTGACAATCATTACAGCTCTTGAATTTAAAGAAGATGAAGTCAAAAGCATCTTGGGAAACTCAGAAATGACCTTAGCTACAAGGTTATAAAAAAAATCTGTACAAAGAGAAGCTTAGTGAAGTCAGGGAAAGGAACCATCTAGTTTCTGACTGCACCCAGAGCTAAAAGCCCGTCACTAGGAACACTGACACACTTTAAAGCAGGGGTACAACCAAATCTTCTGCTCTGAGTGGTCTGCCTGAAGGCATCAGGACACAAAATCCCAGGAGCAGACTGAAAAGGAACTTTCCAGTTTCTGCCTGTGCCCTGAGATGAAATAGTCTCACAGCTTTTTCTACCAAGTTCTAGCTGTAACAAAACATTTCTACATAAGTGCTGACACACAGACATACAGGAGGGTCAAGCCACTGTCAGAGACAACCTATCACCAGAGAAAACCTGATGGTGAGAGGCAAGCACAGGAACATAAGCAACAGAATCCAAGACTACTTGGCATAATCAGAGCCCAGTTCTCCCATCAAAGCAAATACTGGATATCCAAACATACCAGCAAAGCAAGATTTGGATTTAAAATCACATCTCATGGTGATGATAGAAGACTTTACGAAGGACATAAATAACTCCCCTAAACAATACAGGACAGTGCAGGTAGATAAATAGAAGCCCTTAAAGAGGAAGCATAAAAAATGCCTTAACAAGTTACAGGAAAACACAACAAAACAGGTGAAGGAATTGAACAAATCCATCAAGGATTTTAAAATGGAAATAGAAAGGATAAAGATATCACAAAGGCAGGCAACCCTGGAGATAGATAACCTAGGAAAGAAACTAGTAGTTGTAGACAAAGCATCACCAACAGAATACAATAGATAGAAGATAGAACATCAGGGGCAAAAGATACCATAGAAAGAATTGACGCAATGGTTAAAGAAAATGTAAAAGGTAAAAAAGCCCCTGATGTAACCCAAAACATCCAGGAAACAGGGAGAAGATCAAACCTAAGGATGAAAGGTAGAGAAGAGAGCAAAGACTCCCAACTGGAAGGGCCAGTAAATTATAGAAGAAAACTTCCCTAACTTAAAGAGATGTCCAGAATCATAGAAAAAGCCTACAGAACTCTAAATAGTTTGGATCAGAAAAGGAATTCTTCCTGTCACATAATAGTCAAAACATCAAATGCACAGAACAAAGAAAGAATATTAAAACCAGGAAGGAGAAAATGTCAACTAAAGTATAAAGGCAGACCTATCAGAATTATACCAGACTTCACACCAGAGACTATGAAACCCAGAAGATCCTGGGCAGATGTCATACAGACCCTAAGAGAATGCAAAGAACAGTCCAGGCTACTATACCCAGCAAAACTTTCAATTTACATAGATGGAAAAACCAAGATATTCCATGAAAAATCCAAATTTATATAATATCTTTCCACAAACCCAGCCCTACAAAGGATAAGGGATGGAAAACTCCAACACAAGAGGGGGGACTATACCCTAGAAAAAGCAAGAAAGTCATCTTCTTGCAAAAAACCCAAAAGGAGAGGGACACACAAACATAATTCTACTTCTAACAACAAAAATAACATGAAACAACAGTCACTATCCCCTAATATCTCTTAACATCAATGACTCAATTCCCCCAACAAAAAGACAAGACAAAGAGACTGCATACATAAAGAGGACCCAGTATTTTCATACATGAAGGAAACATACTTCAGTGTCAAGGACAGACATGAGCACAAAGTAAAAGTCTGGAAAAAATTCTCCAGAAAAAAGAGTCCCATGAAACAAGCATGGGTAGCCATTCTACTATGGAATAAAATCAACTTTCGATCAAAAGTTATCGAAAAACATCAAGAAAGGCACTTCATATACATCAGAGGAAAAATCCATCAAGAAGAACTCTCAATCCTGAATATCTATGCTTCAAATGCAAGGGCACCTACATTCATAAAAGACACCTTCCTGAAGCTTAAAGTACATATTGTGTCTCATGAAATAATAGTGGGAGATTTCAACATCCCACTCCCATCAATGGAAAGATAATGGAAGCAGAAACTAAAGAGAGACGCAAAGAAACTAACAGAAGTTATGAACCATAAGAGTTTAACCAAAATTTATAGAAGAATTCATCCTAAAACAAAAGAATATACCTTTTTCTCAGCATCTAATGGTACCTTGTAAAAAAACTGACCAAATAATTGGTCACAAAACAGGCCTCAACAGATACAAGAAGATTGAAATAATCCCATGTATCATATCAGCTAACCACGGACTAAGGCTGGTCATCAATAACAACAAAAATGACCGAAGACCCACATACATATTGAAGTTAAATAATGCACTGCTCAATAATAACTTGCTCAAGGAAGAAATGAAGAATTTAAAGACTTTTTAAAACTTAATGAAAAGGATGGCACATTGTGAAGGGACACAATGAAAGCAGCACTAGGAGGAAAACACATAACTCTGAGTGCCTCCAAGGAAACCTGAGAAAGCATACTCTAGAAGCTTGACAGCACCCGTAAAAGCTCTAAAAGAAAAATAAGCAAATAAACCGAAGAGGAATAAACTTGCAGAGTATAATCAAACTCAGGGATGAAATCAAAGTAAAAACAAAAATAATGATACAAAGTATCATCAAAACCAGGAGCTGTTTCTCTGAGAAAATCAACAAGATAAATAAACCCTTAGCCAGAATAAGCATAGGGCAGAGAGGGTATGCAAATTAATGAAGTGAGAAATGCAACGGGGAAACATAAAAACAGAATCTGAGGAAATTTTTAAAAAAAACCTCAAATGCTACCACAAAAGCCTCTATTCAAAAAATCTGGAACATTTGGAGGAAATGGATAATTTTACAGACAGATACCAGGTACCAAAGTGAAATCAGGATCTGATAAACCATTTACACAGCCCTGTACCTCCAAAAGAAGGAGGAGCAGTTATTAAAATTCTCCAAACCAAAAACAGCTGAAGACCAGATGTGTTTAGTGTAGACTTCTATCACACCTTCATAGAATACCTCATACCAATACTATCCAAATTATTCCACAAAATAGAAACAGACAGAGCACTCCCAAATTCCTTCTATGAAGTCACAATTACACACAAAGACCCAAAGAAGAAACAAAACTTCAGACCAATTTCTCTTATGAATATAGAAGCAAAAATACTCGATAAAATTCTCGCAAACCCAATCCAAGAACACATCAAAATGGTCATCTATCATCCTCAAGTAGGCTTCATCCCAGGGATGCAGGGATGAGCCAATATACGGAAATCCATCAACATAATCCAATATGTAAACTAACTAAAGAATACATGAACATCTCATTAGATGCTGAGAAAGCATTTGACAATATTCAACACTCCTTCGTATCAAAAGTCCTAGTAAGATCAGGAATTCATTGCCCATACCTAAACATAGTGAAAGGAATATACAGCAAACCAGTAGCCAACATCAAACTAAATGGGGAGAAACTTGAAGCAATGCCACTAAATTCCTGGCCTAGACAAGTTGCCCACTCTCTCCCTACTTATTCACTATAGTACTCAAAATCCTAGCCAAAGCAATCAGATGACAAAAGGAGGTCAAAGCAATAAAATTGGAAAGGAAATACTAAAAATATCACTGTTGCAGATGACATGATAGTATATTTAATGACCTCAAAAGTTCAACCAGAGAACTACTAAGCCTGATAAACAACTTCAGCAAAGTGACTGAGTATAAAATTAACTGAAACAAATCAGAAGTCTTCCTCTATTCAAAGGATAAATGGGCTGAAAAAGAAATTAGGGAAATGACATCCTTCAAAATAGTCACAAATAACATAAAATAGATCATTGTTACTCTAAACAAGCAAGGGAAAGATCTGTATGACAAGAACTTCAAGTCTCTGAAGAAAGAAATTGAAGAAGATCTCAGAAGATGGAAAGGCCTCCCATGCTAATAGATTGGCAGGATTAATATAGTAAAAATGTTCATTTTGCCAAAAATCAATCTACAGATTCAATGCAATCTCCATCAAAATTCTAAATCAATTCTTTGTAGAGTAAGAAACAGCAATTTGCAAATTCATCTGGAATAAAAAAAAAACAGGATAGACAAAAGGATCCTCAACAATAAAAGATGTTCTAGGGGAATCACCATCCCTGACTTCAAGCTATATTACAGAGCAATAGTGATAAAAGCTGTATGGTATTGGTTCAGAGAGAGACAGGTAGATCAATGGAATACAATTGAAGAAATGAACCCACACACATATGGTCACTTGATTTCTGACAAAGGAGCTTAACCATCCAATTGCAAAAAGGATAGTATTTTCAAAAAATGATGCTGGTTGAACTGAAGGTCAACATGTGGAAGAATGCACATTGACCCATTCTCATTGCCTATATTGGCCTAAATCCAAGTGCATCCATGACTTCCAAATAAAACCAGATAGACTCAACCTAATAGAATGAAAAGTAGGGAGGAGCCTGAAACACATGGGCACCAGGGAAATTTTCCTGAACAAAACACCAATGGCTTATGCAATAAAATCAAGAATAAATAAGTGGGACCTCATAAAATTGCAAAGTTTCTATAAAGCAAAGGACATTGTCATTAGAACAAAACAGCAAACAACAGATTGGAAAATGACCTTTCTCTACCCTTCATCAAATAGAGGGGTAAAATACAATATATACAAAAAACTCAAGAAGGTAGACTTCAGAGAATCAAATAAATCTATTAAATATTAGGGTACAGATGAAGAAAGAATTCTCAGCTGAAGATTATCAAATTTCTGAGAAGTTCCTAAAGAAATGTTCCACATCCTTAGTCATCAGCAAACTGCAAATAAAAACAACCCTGAGATTCCACCTGACACCAGACAGAATGGCTAAGAACAAATGCTCAGGTGAGAACAGATGCTGGCAAGGATGTGGAGAAAGAAGAACACGACTATATTGTTGGTGGGATTACAACTGGTACAACCACTCTGGAAATCAGTCTTGAGGTTCCTCAGAAAATTGGACATTGCACTAACTGAGGACCCAGATATACCTCTCCTGGGCATATACCCACATGATGCTCCAACGTAAAACAAGGACACATGCTCCACTTTGTTCATAGCAGCCTTATTTATAATAACTAGTAGCAGGAAAGAACCCATATGCCCTTCAACAGAGGAACGGGTACAGAAATTGTGGTATATCTAAACAGTTGAGTACTACTCAGTTATCAAAAACAATAACTTCATGAATTCTATGTCAAAAGATGAACTAGAAAATATCATCCTGAGTGAGGTAACCCAATCAC
The DNA here is from genome assembly GCF_021556685.1 of Rattus norvegicus. Classification (NCBI taxonomy): domain Eukaryota; kingdom Metazoa; phylum Chordata; class Mammalia; order Rodentia; family Muridae; genus Rattus; species Rattus norvegicus. The sequence continues at coordinate 98,142,390 of NC_141537.1, read as the reverse complement.
AAAAACACACAAATGCTATATACTCACTAATAAGTGGATATTAGCCCCAAACCTCGAATTACCCAAGATACAAACCAAAGACCAAATGAAGCTAAAGAAGGATGACCAAAGTGCAGATAGTTCAGCTCTTCATAAAGGGGGAAATAAAAATATTCATAGGAATAGAAATGAAGAAAAAGTTTAGAACACAGACTGAAGCAATGAGCAGAGTCTGTCCCACTTTGGTATCCAGTCCATATATATATATCCACCAAACCTAGACAATATTGATGAAGCCAAGAAGTACATGCTGACAAGAGACTGATATAACTGTCTCCTGAGAGTCTCAACCAAAGCATAACAAACATAAAGGTGAATGCTAGCAGCCAACGAATGACCTGAGAATGGGTTCCCCATTGGAGGAGTTAGAGTAAGGTTTCAAGGAGCTGAAGAGGTTTGCAATCCCATAAGAACAACAACACCAACTAACCAGACCTCCCAGGGACAAAACCACTACCCAAAGACTACTCATGTGCAGACCCATTACTCCAACTGCATCTCTATTATAGGATGGCCTTGATGGGCACCAATGGGAGGAGAAGACTTTGTCCTGCCAAGACTGGACCTCCAATTTAGGGGAATAACATGGGGAAAGTAGTAAGGGTGTGTTGGGGAGGTAGAACACCCTCATAGAAGAATGGGGAGTCGGGATCGGATAGGGAGCTTATGGAAACCAGGAAAGGGAATAACATTTGAAATGTAAATAAAAATATGCAATTATGAAAAGAAAGAAAAGTAATAGAAAATACATCAAGAACTTTATATGAAATTATATATTCATAATAATTTTGATAGAGTATAAGTAATTTAATAAAATATTCCAAGAAAGTGATGAGTGGAGAGAATAGGTTAAAATACATGTAAGTGCTTATTTACTGCATCAAAAATGACAATAGTTAAAATCCACAATTTAATCAGATAATAGACTGTAAGTGAAAATGTGCTTATAGAGCCAGAAAGGATACAAATAATGATCAATTGATTTTTATGTGGTTTGCTGACTTAATTACAACTACATAAGAGGAAATATTAACTGTTTAGACCTCAAAAATTTGAATCTACAATAGAATTTAGCTGGTGGGTATAATGATGTATTACAACTTAAAATGCAAGGTATAGAAATTATGTATTCACATGGGGTCTTTTTTTAGGATGTACAACAAAAAAATCAAAATGAATAAAATTACACCATTAACAATATAAAGAGTCTAAGCCAAAAACAGAAAAGTATAGGCATGGATAATAACCTGAATAAGATATGAAGAAAACATAGAAATTTTTTAAAAAGTTAAATATCATAACTAGGTATAGAAAGTCTTTTTAAAGCTATGTATGGAATGGCAAAACTTAAAATATACTATTAGCATCCTGAATGTAAGGATTCAAGAGAGGTGGATAATCAGATATTTTTAATGAGACTATAAAGTGATAACACTCAAAAGTACTTTTGCAAATGTTTCTACCACTAAAAGGAGAATTATTATACAATTCAAGTATTAAAAAAAATACTTGGGTCTCTTTGCAGAGAAATGAAAACTCATTTTCACACCAAAATTAGTAAAAGTAAAAAATGCTTGATAAGAGTTCTTCCAAAATTTCAACAAGCTGAAGGGTCCAAGTGAGGGCACCTCAGTTCAACTTGGGAAAGTGAAGAAAGGAACCACAAGAGGGGAGGGAGGGATGGAGAGAGAGAGGACGGATAGGGGATGGGGGTTGGGGGAGAGGAGAACTTGATCTGATATTAGTTGGGAGAAAAGGACTGCAACCCTAAGGTCAGCAGACAGAATGGAAGCAGGACACCTCAGGAGGAAGGTTGGGAGGTCACTCTGGAATGTAGCAGAGATCTGAGAAGTGAGAGTGTCTCAGTACTCAAGGGGTGGGAGGACCCTGGAAGAAATGCCCTACACTGGGGAGAGGGAACTTATTGAAACACAGAGCATCAAGTGAGGGATAGGGGTTGCTATCCCACAGGTCAAAGCTCTGATCCATAACTGTTGCTGCCTGAAAGAAATGCAGGAATGGAAATGCAGAAGAGTCTAAGGAAAAGAAGGTCCAGTGACAGACCCAAAGTGGGATACAGCTCAAGGGGAGGCCCCAAGATCTGACACGATTACTAAGGCTATGGTGTTCACAAAAAAGGGACCTATAATGACTGCCCTCCAAAAGATCCAACAAGTAACTGATTCAGATGCAGATAGTTGCATTCATCCAGTGAACAGAAGCTGCTGACCCCTCTGGTTAAATTAGGGAAAAGTTGAAGGAAGGTGAGGAGGGGGCATCCCTGAAGGAGGACCAGCAGTCTCAATTAATCTGAACCCCCGAGATCTTTCAGACACTGAATCACCAACCAGACAGCATACTCCAGAGGACTTGAGGCCTCCAACACACATACAGCATAGGACAACCTGGTCCGGGTTCAGTCAGAGAAAATGCGCCTAATCCTCAAGAGACTGGAGGCCCCACAATGTTTAGAGGTCTGGTTGGGAGGGGGGGTAGGGACTGTCTTGTGGAGACAAGGGTGGTGGTGGAGGGGTGGAGGGAGAGGAGGTATGTGATGTGGAACTGGAGGTGTACAGGGAGGGGAATAAAATCTGGAGTGTAAAAATATATAAATAACAGACCCCGTGAGAGAGAGACCCAACTGCCTGGTCAGGTGGGCACTCCTGAGGCTGCAGAGCGGAAGAGACCACCAACACTGCCCACCCCTGCCCACATCCCTGGCCCAAGAGGAAACTGTATAAGGCCTCTGGGCTCCCATGGGGGCGGGCCCAGGAGCGGCAGGACCCCTGTCTGAGACACCGCCGGAACCTGAAGGAAACAGACCGGATAAACAGTTCTCTGCACCCAAATCCCGTGGGAGGGAGAGCTAAACCTTCAGAGAGGCAGACAAGCCTGGGAAACCAGAAGAGACTGCTCTCTGCAAACACATCTTGGACGCCAGAGGAAAACGCCAAAGGCCATCTGGAACCCTGGTGCACTGAAGCTCCCAGAAGAGGCGGCGCATATCTTCCTGGTTGCTGCCGCTGCAGAGAGCCCGTGGGCAGCACCCCACGAGCGAACTTGAGCCTCGGGACCACAGGTAAGACCAACTTTTCTGCTGCAAGAAAGCTGCCTGGTGAGCTCGGAACACACGGAGGCAGAATTCCTCTAGGACCGGGCACGTCCTGTGTTTACTGGAAGTCCCACACCCGCGGATCCCGGCCTGCAGCAGCTCTCTGCTCCCAGACCCCGTGAGAGAGAGACCCAACCGCCTGGTCAGGTGGGCACTCCTGAGGCTGCAGAGCGGAAGAGACCACCAACACTGCCCACCCCTGCCCACATCCCTGGCCCAAGAGGAAACTGTATAAGGCCTCTGGGCTCCCATGGGGGAGGGCCCAGGAGCGGCAGGACCCCTGCCTGAGACACCGCCGGAACCTGAAGGAAACAGACCAGATAAACAGTTCTCTGCACCGAAATCCCGTGGGAGGGAGAGCTAAACCTTCAGAGAGGCAGACAAGCCTGGGAAACCAGAAGAGACTGCTCTCTGCACACACATCTCGGACGCCAGAGGAAAACACCAAAGGCCATCTGGAACCCTGGTGCACTGAAGCTCCTGGAAGGGGCGGCGCATATCTTCCTGGTTGCTGCCACTGCAGAGAGCCCGTGGGCAGCACCCCACGATCGAACTTGAGCCTCAGGACCACAGGTAAGACCAACTTTTCTGCTGCAAGAAAGCTGCCTGGTGAACTCAAGACACAGGCCCACAGGAACAGCTGAAGACCTGTAGAGAGGAAAAACTACACGCCCGAAAGAAGAACACTCTGTCCCCATAACTGACTGAAAGAGAGGAAAACAGGTCTACAGCACTCCTGACACACAGGCTTATAGGACAGTCTAGCCACTGTCAGAAATAGCAGAACAAAGTAACACTAGAGATAATATGATGGCGAGAGGCAAGCGCAGGAACACAAGCAACAGAAACCAAGACTACATGGCATCATCGGAGCCCAATTCTCCCACCAAAACAAACATGGAATATCCAAACACACCAGAAAAGCAAGATCTAGTTTCAAAATCATATTTGATCATGATGCTGGAGGACTTCAAGAAAGACGTGAAGAACTCCCTTAGGGAAACACAGGAAAACATTAATAAACAAGTAGAAGCCTACAGAGAGGAATCGCAAAAATCCCTGAAAGAATCGCAAAAATCCCTGAAAGAATTCCAGGAAAACACAATCAAACAGTTGAAGGAATTAAAAATGGAAATAGAAGCAATCAAGAAAGAACACATGGAAACAACCTCGGATATAGAAAACCAAAAGAAGAGACAAGGAGCTGTAGATACAAGCTTCACCAACAGAATACAAGAGATGGAAGAGAGAATCTCAGGAGCAGAAGATTCCATAGAAATCATTGACTCAACTGTCAAAGATAATGTAAAGCGGAAAAAGCTACTGGTCCAAAACATACAGGAAATCCAGGACTCAATGAGAACATCAAACCTAAGGATAAAAGGTATAAAATAGAGTGAAGACTCCCAGCTCAAAGACCAGTAAATATCTTCAACAAAATCATAGAAGAAAACTTCCCTAACCTAAAAAAAAGAGATACCCATAGACATACAAGAAGCCTACAGAACTCCAAATAGATTGGACCTGAAAAGAAACACCTCCCGTCACATAATTGTCAAAACACCAAACACACAAAATAAAGAAAGAATATTAAAAGCAATAAGGGAAAAAGGTTAAGTAACATAAAGGCAGACCTATCAGAATCACACCAGAGTTCTCGCAAGAAACTATGAAGGCCAGAAGATCCTGAACTGATGTCATACAGACCCTAAGAGAACACAAATGCCAGCCCAGGTTACTGTATCCAGCAAAACTCTCAATTAACATAGATGGAGAAACCAAGATATTCCATGACAAAACCAAATTTACACAATATCTTTCTACAAATCCAGCACTACAAAGGATAATAAATGGTAAAGCCCAACATAAGGAGGCAAGCTATACCCTAGAAGAAGCAAGAAACTAATCGTCTTGGCAACAAAACAAAGAGAATGAAAGCACACAAACATAACCTCACATCCAAATATGAATATAATGGGAAGCAATAATCAATATTCCTTAATATCTCTCAACATCAATGGACTCAACTACCCAATAAAAAGAAATAGATTAACAAACTAGATACGCAACGAGGACCCTGCATTCTGCTGCCTATAGGAAACACACCTCAGAGACAAAGACAGACACTACCTCAGAGTGAAAGGCTGGAAAACAACTTTCCAAGCAAATGGTCAGAAGAAGCAAGCTGAAGTAGCCATTCTAATATCAAATAAAATCAATTTTCAATTAAAAGTCATCAAAAAAGATAAGGAAGGACACTTCATATTCATCAAAGGAAAAATCCACCAAGATGAACTCTCAATCCTAAATATCTATGCCCCAAATACAAGGGCACCTACATATGTAAAAGAAACCTTACTAAAGCTCAAAACACACATTGCATCTCACACAATAATAGTGGGAGATTTCAACACCCCACTCTCATCAATGGACAGATCATGGAAACAGAAATTGAACAGAGATGTAGACAGACTAAGAGAAGTCATGAGCCAAATGGACTTAACGGATATTTATAGAACATTCTATCCTAAAGCGAAAGGATATACCTTCTTCTCAGCTCCTAATAGTACGTTCTCCAAACTGACCATATAATTGGTCAAAAAACGGGCCTCAACAGGTACAGAAAGATAGAAATAATCCCATGCTTGCTATCGGACCACCACGGCCTAAAACTGGTCTTCAATAACAATAAGGGAAGAATGCCCACATATACATGGAAATTGAACAATGCTCTACTCAATGATAACCTGGTCAAGGAAGAAATAAAGAAAGAAATTAAAAACTTTTCAGAATTTAATGAAAATGAAGATACAACATACCCAAACTTATGGGACACAATGAAAGCTGTACTAAGAGGAAAACTCATAGCGCTGAGTGCCTGCAGAAAGAAACAGGAAAGAGCATATGTCAGCAGCTTGACAGCACACCTAAAAGCTCTAGAACAAAAAGAAGCAAATACACCCAGGAGGAGTAGAAGGCAGGAAATAATCAAACTCAGAGCTGAAATCAACCAAGTAGAAACAAAAAGGACCATAGAAAGAATCAACAGAACCAAAAGTTGGTTCTTTGAGAAAATCAACAAGATAGATAAACCCTTAGCCAGACTAATGAGAGGACACAGAGAGTGCGTCCAAATTAACAAAATCAGAAGTGAAAAGGGAGACATAACTACAGATTCAGAGGAAATTCAAAAAATCATCAGATCTTACTATAAAAACCTATATTCAACAAAACTTGAAAATCTTCAGGAAATGGACAACTTCCTAGACAGATACCAGGTACCAAAGTTAAATCAGGAACAGATAAACCAGTTAAACAACCCCATAACTCCTAAGGAAATAGAAGCAGTCATTAAAGGTCTCCCAACCAAAAAGAGCTCAGGTCCAGACGGGTTTAGTGCAGAATTCTATCAAACCTTCATAGAAGACCTCATACCAATATTATCCAAACTATTCCACAAAATTGAAACAGATGGATCACTACCGAATACCTTCTACGAAGCCCCAATTACTCTTATACCTAACCCACACAAAGACCCAACAAAGAAAGAGAACTTCAGACCAATTTCCCTTATGAATATCGACGCAAAAATACTCAATAAAATTCTGGCAAACCGAATTCAAGAGCACATCAAAACAATCATCCACCATGATCAAGTAGGCTTCATCCCAGGCATGCAGGGATGGTTTAATATACGGAAAACCATCAACGTGATCCATTATATAAACAAACTGAAAGAACAGAACCACATGATCGTTTCATTAGATGCTGAGAAAGCATTTGACAAAATTCAACACCCCTTCATGATAAAAGTCCTGGAAAGAATAGGAATTCAAGGCCCATACCTAAACATAGTAAAAGCCATATACGGCAAACCAGTTGCTAACATTAAACTAAATGGAGAGAAACTTGAAGCAATCCCACTAAAATCAGGGACTAGACAAGGCTGCCCACTCTCTCCCTACTTATTCAATATAGTTCTTGAGGTTCTAGCCAGAGCAATCAGATAACAAAAGGAGATCAAGGGGATACAGATCGGAAGAGGTCAAAATATCACTATTTGCAGATGACATGATAGTATATTTAAGTGATCCCAAAAGTTCCACCAGAGAACTACTAAACCTGATAAACAACTTCAGCAAAGTGGCTGGGTATAAAATTAACTCTAATAAATCAGTAGCCTTCCTCTACACAAAAGAGAAACAAGCCGAGAAAGAAATTAGGGAAACGACACCCTTCCTAATAGACCCAAATAATATAAAGTACCTCGGTGTGACTTTAACCAAGCAAGTAAAAGATCTGTACAATAAGAACTTCAAGACACTGAGGAAAGAAATTGAAGAAGACCTCAGAAGATGGAAAGATCTCCCATGCTCATGGATTGGCAGGATTAATATAGTAAAAATGGCCATTTTACCAAAAGCAATCTACAGATTCAATGCAATCCCCATCAAAATACCAATCCAATTCTTCAAAGAGTTAGACAGAACAATTTGCAAATTCTTCTGGAATAACAAAAAACCCAGAATAGCTAAAGCTATCCTCAACAATAAAAGGACTTCAGGGGGAATCACTATCCCTGAACTCAAGCAGTATTACACAGCAATAGTGATAAAAACTGCATGGTATTTGTACAGAGACAGACAGATAGACCAATGGAATAGAATTGAAGACCCAGAAATGAACCCACACACCTATGGTCTCTTGATTTTTTACAAAGGAGCCAAAACCATCCAATGGAAAAAAGATAGCATTTTCAGCAAATGGTGCTGGTTCAACTGGAGGGCAACATGTAGAAGAATGCAGATCGATCCATGCTTATCACCCTGTACAAAGTTTAAGTCCAAGTGGATCAAGGACCTCCACATCAAACCAGACACACTCAAACTAATAGAAGAAAAACTAGGGAAGCATCTGGAACACATGGGCACTGGAAAAAATTTCCTGAACAAAACACCAATGGCTTACGCTATAAGATCAAGAATCGACAAATAGGATCTCATAAAACTGCAAAGCTTCTGTAAGGCAAAGGACACTGTGGTTAGGACAAAACGGCAACCAATAGATTGGGAAAAGATCTTTACCAATCCTACAACAGATAGAGGCCTTATATCCAAAATATACAAAGAACTCAAGAAGTTAGACCGCAGGGAAACAAATAACCCTATTAAAAATGGGGTTCAGAGCTAAACAAAGAATTCACAGCTGAGGAATGCCGAATGGCTGAGAAACACCTAAAGAAATGTTCAACATCTTTAGTCATAAGGGAAATGCAAATCAAAACAACCCTGAGATTTCACCTCACACCAGTGAGAATGGCTAAGATCAAAAACTCAGGTGACAGCAGATGCTGGCGAGGATGTGGAGAAAGAGGAACACTCCTCCATTGTTGGTGGGATTGCAAACTGGTACAACCATTCTGGAAATCAGTCTGGAGCTTCCTCAGAAAATTGGACATTGAACTGCCTGAGGATCCAGCTATACCTCTCTTGGGCATATACCCAAATGATGCCCCAACATATAAAAAAGACACGTGCTCCACTATGTTCATAGCAGCCTTATTTATAATAGCCAGAAACTGGAAAGAACCCAGATGCCCTTCAACAGAGGAATGGATACCGAAAATGTGGTACATCTACACAATGGAATATTACTCAGCTATCAAAAACAACGAGTTTATGAAATTCGTAGGCAAATGGTTGGAACTGGAAAACATCATCCTGAGTGAGCTAACCCAATCACAGAAAGACATACATGGTATGCACTCATTGAAAAGTGGCTATTAGCCCAAATGCTTGAATTACCCTAGATCCCTAGAACAAACGAACCTAAGATGGATGATCAAAATGTGAATGCTTCACTCCTTCTTTAAATGAGGAAAAAGAATACCCTTGGCAGGGAAGGGAGAGGCAAAGATTAAAACAGAGACTGAAGGAACACCCATTCAGAGCCTGCCCAACATGTCGCCCATACATATACAGCCACCCAATTAGACAAGATGGATGAAGCAAAGAAGTGCAGACCGACAGGAGCCGGATGTAGATCGCTCCTGAGATACACAGCCAGAATACAGCAAATACAGAGGCGAATGCCAGCAGCAAACCACTGAACTGAGAATAGGACCCCCGTTGAAGGAATCAGAGAAAGAACTGGAAGAGCTTGAAGGGGCTCGAGACCCCATATGTACAACAATGTCAAGCAACCAGAGCTTCCAGGGACTAAGCCACTACCTAAAGACTATACATGGACTGACCCTGGACTCTGACCCCATAGGTAGCAATGAATATCCTAGTAAGAGCACCAGTGGAAGGGGAAGCCCTGGGTCCTGCTAAGACTGAACCCCCAGTGAACTAGACTATGGGGGGAGGGCGGCAATGGGGGAGGGTTGGGAGGGGAACACCCATAAGGAAGGGGAGGTTGGAGGGGGATGTTTGCCTGGAAACCGGGAAAGGGAATAACACTCGAAATGTATATAAGAAATACTCAAGTTAATAAAATATATATATATAATATATATAAATAAATAAATAAATAAATAAATAAATAAATAAATAAGACAAAATAAAAAAATTCTTCCAGATGCAGCTAGAACTAGGTAAGTTCTAAATGTTCCTCCTCTAGTAACATGGTGAAGTGGGGTTCTTCAATACCATGGACTGCTACTTGCAAGCAAAGAAAAGGTAATTCTTCATGTGTACAGCTTGGCAAGGCTACAGAGTAAAATAGAACAATATCAAATTGTACATATTGTGTAAGCTTTTTCTGTAGTCCTTGCTATGAATAGGGAAAGGGTACTGACTCCAGTGAGTTCTGTGGTAGAAGTGCAGGTGAATAAATAATTATGGCTCTGAAAACAAACACTAGTTACATGACCAGTATACTTACAGACACCAAAAATGCACACACAACTATCACTGGAAGGAAATAAATGCAAATGAGCTCAGTAGTAATACGAAAATTCTTTCAGTTTCCTCATTTATCCTATTTAAAAGATATCGGCCCAAGAATGTTGTGTGCAAGGTACAGAATTCCTGTTTATTACTGTTTCAAACTACCTGTGATTGCACAACAATTTGAAAATAGAAAATTAAAAGACCTTATAGAAATAGTGACTGAGTAGTAATCACTGTAGTAAATAAGCAAAATCTATACCTCCCTCTAATGGAGGAAATTGAGGCAGACTCTCAAGCACATTTTGAAGAAATCAAGAATAGAATGAGTGTAAAGCAATTTGTGTTTATTAGAAGAGCTCCAAGGGACTAAACCATCAACCAAAAAGTACACACGGAGAGACCCATGGCTCCAGCAGCATATGTAGCAGATAATGGCCTTGATGGTCATTGAAGGGAGTAGAGAACCTTGGTCTTGTGGAAACTAGATGCCCCAATATAGAGTAATGCTGGGGCAGGGAGGCAGGAGGGAGTAGGTGGGTGAGTGTGGAAGCATCCTCATAGAAGCAGGGATAGTGAGATGAGATAGAGGGATTAAGGAGAGGAAATTGTTAAAGAGGAAAACATTTGAAATGTAAATAAAGAAAATATCCAACAAAAAATAAAATAAAAATGAGAAAAGATCTATTGGAAAAAAGAAGAGTCACACCAAAAATTAGTATATTTAATACCCAAATTCAAGCAATCTGCAAAAATAAAATTCTGACAGTATATAAATGGCACAAAATAGCAAAGATACTTTAGATTTAGACTGTTTACATTTGTTTTTTCATAAAACATCTTGGTTTCTCCATTTATGGTAATTAATATTTTTGATGGATATAGTAATCTTAGCTCGCGTCTGTGGTTTTTCCAGGTCTGTAAGAGATCGGTCCAACATCTTCTGGTTTTTAGAGTCTGTTGAGATGTCTGATCCTACAACCATATATATGCATTCATATGAACTTGGCCTTTTCCTTACAACTTTTAATATTCTTTCTGTGCATTTGGTGTTTTCATTATTATGTGGAGAAAGGATTTTCTTTTCTGGTCCAATACCTTTGGTGTTCTGTAGGTGTCTTGTATGTTTATGGCCAACATTTTTTAGGTTAAGAAATTTTTTTCTATGATTTTGTTGAAGATGGTTTCTGGCACTCTGTTATAGGAATCTTCACTTTCTTCTATTTCTATTATCCTTAGATTTGGTCTTTTCATTCTGCTCCAAATTTCCTAGGTGTTTTAGGTTAGGAGCTTTTTACACCTTGTGTTTTCTTTGACTGAGGTGTTGTTATATTCTATGTCTGAGATTCTCTTTTCAATCCCCTGAGTTCTGTTCGAGATGCTTGACTCTCTAGCTTCTAATGTCTTTCCTAGGTTTTCCATCTCAATGGATCCTTCATTTGTGATTTCATTATTGTTTCTATTTCCATATTTAGATCTGGGATATTTTGTTCAATTACTTCACCTATTTGATGGTATTTTCCTATATCTCTTTAAGGGGTTTATGTGTTTCCTCTTTAAAGGCTTCCTTCTGTTTGCCTGTCTTTTCCTGTATTTCCCAAAGGGAGGAATTTTTCTGTATATCCTTTGAGGGTAAAAAAAATCCCTTGAACATTAAAGGACATAAAAATGAATAGAGAATATATCTGTGGTCATAATGTGAGCTACTGTTCTTTAAAAACTTATATATCTTTGCTTACAATGTTGTAAGGGCATTATATAACTGTCCCTCAAAGGACAGAATGGTACTGAATTCTCTGGCAATGAAGATAAAGACAGTAGTGGGTCACCTAGTGCATAAGAGTCAATCACAGACCACTATCAAGAGCACAAATGCTATTAACAACTAACTGGACATTTTCTCCAGTCTCATAAATGGATTTTAAAAGTATATCATATCCAATTTGCAAATAATCTCAATGTATTGCCAATAATATGCCTGAAAGAGTATTGAATGTTGGTAAATTCCACCTAGAATTTATGTGGAAAGTTAAATGACAGCATAAATAAGAAAATATGAGGCCTAGAATATTGGTATTTAATCTTCTTACTTGATTCTTCTCAGATGTATAAAATTGCACTAATTACAATTGTAGTGTACTTCTGCCATCTACAGGTATAGAAGGTGTTTCCTTTGTGCCACACACGTGTCATTAGGTGGCAGATAAGAGAGAGGATGTGTCTCCTATCAGTATTCTGACCTATAAACATCTGAATGATTAGTAGCCAAGCATTCCCTAAAACCGCAACACTAAAAAGACAACCAGAATGTAGCCAGGCAGGCCCAGACAGTATCTAATAACAAGGAGACAGAAACTAGAAGAACTACACTTAGGACCATAGTCCCTAGGCAGGAGTGAGAGGCAACCGTTGCAAAGGGAAACTCTGGCAGACAGAACAAGGACCAAGCACAAGACAACAACCACACTGACAACATGGAGCCCAAACAAGGACCAAAACTGATATGACCAAGAGTCTAGCTGAGGGGAGGCCTGGAAAACAGACCATGCCTCAGATGATCCCTGCCTAGAACCAGAATACCTGATAAGGACATAGCACTCCTTAGACCACACCTGCGAAAACCCGAGATACTCAGAGGCCACAAGCAGAGCTAAGAGAAGCAAAAATGTGGTAGAGAAGTGAAAAAGAAGGAGAAGCAGAAGGATGCGGACACAAAAAAAGAGAGGCAGAACTGGAGACTCAAGACTTATGAAGAACAGATGATGGGAGTAGCTGAGTATGCACCTGAGACTAAGAAAGGGTTCTTGGCCCTATAGCAGCAGGGTCAGTTACCATCAAAGTCCAGGTAGACATAGATGGACTGAGCTGCTGCCCTGGGGACATACTGATGTCTGAGGGCAGTGCAAAACTGGCTCTACCCCTCACCTACTCCTTGTAGTACAGCTGGTCGTAGGGACATGGGTGTAGGAAAGCTGACCCTGGCCCTAGCCACTTGAAGTACTTGGGAAAGTAAGGGTCCACACATTGCAGGAGTTGTGGGTGAGCTGGCCAAGAGGATAGAAACAAGCATGAGATAGTTTGCCTTAGCACTTTTCTCCTGTAGGGAGAGAGAGGGAGGGAGAGAGAGAGAGAGAGAGAGAGAGAGAGAGAGAGAGAGAGAGAGAGTCCTCATACATTACCACCTATGGCAAGCAGGAGACACTGTGCTATCACGATGAAACCAGAGAGTTAGACTTGACTTCTTCAGGTGCAACACTCAGAACAGCAGATTGGGCAACTTGCCTAAGCAGCACTATAGAGTTGGTCCTGATGACAGGGGACAGAAGAGCTGGACATGAGGGCCTGGTCCTGAGAAAGCTGATTCTGCCACTTCTCTGCCATGTGGTCCCATGCACAAGGGAGAGATGTCCCTCCTCGCCTTTTGCCACCTATAACAGGCTGAAAAACTGGCTCCAAGGATATTGAAGTGGGAGGTGGGAGATCTGGTTCTGTCCATTACATGCTGTAGCATCCCAGAAACTAGACCTTGAATCTCATCTGTACAGCATAGGCGAACTGACCCTAGATGAGAAGGTTGTAAGGGAGATAGACTTGAGTTAATGAGCATGGAGGAGCTGACCCCACCGCTGCTGCTGTGCAGTAGGAGAGAGAAATCACATCTTAGCCATTTTGCCCTTGTTTCTGGAAGAGGACAAGAGAGTTGACCTCAATGGGGTTATGAGAGCAGGAGAGCTGGCTCTGACCCTCAATTCCCACAGCACTTTAGACAAAAGGCACTGCATCTCACCTGGGCAGCACATTAGAACTGGCCATGCCTATGCAGGATGCAGAAGAGCCAACCCCAAAAGCCTGAGCAAAATACAGCTGACCCTACATCTTGTCAGCTGTGAATGGTGCAGACAAGGAAGACATACCTTCCTATTCTCTCTCTCTCTCTCTCTCTCTCACCACTTCTCCACTGCTCCTAAGGTCATTAGAGTAGAAGAACAGGTCATGTCTATCACGAGCTGCATCCTTACGAAGAGATGGCCCTGAACCTCACCTGGAGGGCAAGACAGATCTGGCACTGATTGTGGAGGTTGCTGGTGAGCCTACAACAAGAGCATGAGGGAGTACAGCAGGATTGACCAGAAAAGATAACCTTAGGCCTAGATTCAGTGTTTTGAATTGTCCCACCACAACATCTACCCCATCAGTGTCTTCCTGAAGTGCATAATTCAGCAAGTCCTACAAATCAAAACTACAGGACCTCCACAGGACCACAACAAGGTATGCAGTAGAAGTCCCAGTGATGGGGCAATACTGATAGAGAAGTAGAAGCCAGAGTCTTCTTGTACCAAGCCAATGAGTCATTGCAATGAAGATTTGCGTGCTTTGAAGTATACACAAAAGTGTGTACTACAGAGTACACTGTAAGACACTACAGTTTCTATGACAAGATACTTTTCTCTCATCAGGTAGGTAATACTGTACAAAGGTGAAAGGTTCCAGGTGTGAAGGTTGGGAAAGATTATGTGTTTGGAGTACATGTGTGAAATCTATGAAAAAAAATGAAAAATACATAAATAAAACTTAGCTTAAGAGAGACCAAGAGAAAAGGAAGGAGAGAATGAGTAAATACAGAAACACACACACACACACACACACACACACACACACACACAGAGAGAGAGAGAGAGAGAGAGAGAGAGAGAGAGAGAGAGAGAGAGAGAGAGAGAGAGAGAGACTCTGTACTCTAGGTACACAGAGAGGTGGATACATAGATGAGATAACATAAAGGAAATAGATTTTAAACAGACACAATTTCTGAAAACATAAGGGAATAAAGAAATCTGTTCTTGTGTTGGTGTTTTGTTTGTTTCAAAACTATGCTCCAGAATATCGCTTGTTCAATAAAACAATTTCTAGAAGCATCTTTAAGACAACTCTTAATTATCTATGATTTCATATAGGCAAACAGGAATTCCACTTCATGCAGTGGAATTAGAAGTCATATGAGTATGACTTAATTGTATTTGTTTGATATAAGCAGAGCTGTGAAAATAAGGGCCAGAATAATCTTGTGTGAAGTGATGCAGACGGCTGGGGACATCAGTACCAGCTTCTGGAATTTCAAGACACAGCACAGATGATGACTGGCATTCTTCCCTTTCCCTGAAACCTGGGTTCTCTCATTTCTGAGAAAACCAAAAAATGCTTTCCACTGTCAGCTTCTCTAGGTAATAAGTCCCTGCCCCTTAAATACTGACAATAACAAAATAGTCTTTTTATTAAATAATATGCACCTGGAATGTCAGGAGAAACTTCAACTCTTCTTCATGAGTCCCAGCTTATGCTACAAAACCACAAAGGAAAGACTGTGTCCTCTGTTAAGGCAGAAAAGATATTTGGTGTGCTATATTGCCGAAGATGTACAAAGTGAGTGATTTAACTTCATCTAGACAAACAAAATGACTCTTCATTACCTTTGCTAAAAATCTGTGACATCTGAGAAAGAGTTTCAGAGGGTCCCTCATGAGGAGAAGCAGCTGGACAGCCTAACCTCTCACTTCTTCATCCATGGGGATTTATGTAATGACTAGTGTGATGGTGACAGGAGACTGTTTATACTATAGACAATAATAGATTTCCATATCGTCAGACTCCAGGCTGTTGTAGGTGAGAGAATTATCTGACCCAGGTACACTGCCACTGAACCTTGATGGGACTCTATCTGCCAAACTGGTTGCAAGATAGATCTGGTGCTTAGGAGATTTCATTGATTTCTGCTGGAACAATCTAAATTACTTCTCGTGCTATGACTTTCCGGGCAAGTCATAGTCACTCTGTCTTCCAGGGAGGCAGTCATAGAGTATGAAGACTGAGTCATTTGGATGATACAACTGGCACCTATGAGTGGAGACATTCTCCGAATGCCTGTGTAACACTGAAATTGCAATTTAAATTTATTTTACCTGGAAAGAAGAACAACATGGACCCATGAAACTGAGCAGGGTGTCTCATGTCCAGGTTGATCCTGAATGCAATCATACTGGCACAATGGTAAAAGCTATATTGGACTACCTAAAGCTGTGCAGTGCATATAAGCAAATAATTGGGAACCATTTAGCAGTCATCACAGCTGCAAGGTTTACTCATCTCAGCACTTAGCTTAAGTCCTGGGTCCCAAACTCAGACTGTGTGTGTGTGTGTGTGTGTGTGTGTGTGTGTGTGTGTGTGTGTGTGTGTGTGTGTATAGAGAGAGGGGGGGGATAGAGAGAGAGAGGACAGAGAGACACAGAGGGACACAGAGAGAGAGGGAGAGAGAAAGAGAAATATAATGACATTTCTATTCAATGATTTAAAGATAGAGATGGCATTTCTAATGTATGTAAGCTATATTTTATATAATATACATAAAGATACACTGGGGTTATACAAAAGAGTATCATGCAGCCAGGGAATACACAACAGAGAAGAAACTACTAGATCTTTAACTCACTCAAAGCATTATGATAATGCCTCTCAACTTCAAACAGCAAGTAAATCATTAGTTTGCAGGGCAACTAGGATCTGAATTCTTTTTTTTTTTATTTATTAACTTGAGTATTTCTTATATACATTTCGAGTGTTATTCCCTTTCCCGGTTTCCAGGCCAACATCCCCCTCCTTCCTCCCCTTCCTTATGGGTGTTCCCCTCCCAACCCTCCCCCCATTGCCGCCCTCCCCCCAACAGTCTAGTTCACTGGGGGTTCAGTCTTAGCAGGACCCAGGGCTTCCCCTTCCACTGGTGCTCTTACTAGGATATTCATTCCTACCTATGAGGTCAGAGTCCAGGGTCAGTCCATGTATAGTCTTTAGGTAGTGGCTTAGTCTCTGGAAGCTCTGGTTGCTTGGCATTGTTGTACATATGGGGTCTCAAGCCCCTTCAAGCCCTTCCAGTTCTTTCTCTGATTCCTTCAACGGGGGTCCTATTCTCAGTTCAGTGGTTTGCTGCTGGCATTCGCCTCTGTATTTGCTGTATTCTGGCTGTGTCTCTCAGGAGCGATCTACATCCGGCTCCTGTCGGTCTGCACTTCTTTGCTTCATCCATCTTGTCTAATTGGGTGGCTGTATATGTATGGGCCACATGTGGGGCAGGCTCTGAATGGGTTGATCATCCGTCTTGAGTTTCATTTGTTCTAGGCATCTAGGGTAATTCAAGCATTTGGGCTAATAGCCACTTATAAGTGAGTGCATACCATGTATGTCTTTCTGTGATTGGGTTAGCTCACTCAGGATGATATTTTCCAGTTCCAACCATTTGCCTACGAATTTCATAAACTCGTTGTTTTTGATAGCTGAGTAATATTCCATTGTGTAGATGTACCACATTTTCTGTATCCATTCCTCTGTTGAAGGGCATCTGGGTTCTTTCCAGCTTCTGGCTATTATAAATAAGGCTGCTATGAACATAGTGGAGCACGTGTCTTTTTTATATGTTGGGGCATCTTTTGGGTATATGCCCAAGAGAGGTATAGCTGGATCCTCAGGCAGTTCAATGTCCAATTTTCTGAGGAAGCTCCAGACTGATTTCCAGAATGGTTGTACCAGTCTGCAATAGGATCTGAATTCTTATCACACCTCCTTTAGTGATGTGTGCAAATATGACAAGAATTATAGAAATATTCAACTTTCCTTTACATTAGATTGGATTAAATAACAAATGATTTGGCGTTTGGATTATAACTACATATGAAAGTATGTATTGGTGTCACGGTACTCAGCATTCCTATCTTCTAGAAACATTCAACTAACTCATAAAATTGAATAAACAGTGTACACCTTAAGATCTGTGTGTGTTTCTAATCAGTTACTTTAATATATATAAATATGTGTGTGTGTGTCTGTGTGTCTGTGTGTCTGTGTGTCTGTGTGTGTGTGTGTGTGTATGACTTTTTTCAGATTTTAAGGGTCACATTTTGAGAAAATGATACTGCTAATAGTTGAGGAATAATGGGCTTCAGAGTACCTTCCTATAACTATCAAAGTGTAGGCTTAAAACTTCAAAACCAAAATTGACATGCCAAAATGCACTTTCAGGTGTAGTTGGCTTCCAAGTTTAAGATGATATAGAAATTCTTAAACATATGGGTGAAATCAATATACTCACATTTGTTTTTTGTACACGGAGAGAGGGAGTTGAGTATACAGAGTTGTTTCAGTGGAAAAGAGAACTCTGGTAGAGAGTGCCCATTGTTCATGTGAATGTGGTGAATTCACCTGACAGTACAGGAAACATGAAGTAGAAGAGCTTTGTTCAAAGAATGAGAGAGATATAGTGACTTATAGCACTTTAGGCCAAGTGCTAGCAACAAAAGCAAAAAACAAAAGAATAAAACGAAAAACCTTTTTTAGAGACACTTGAAGTTACTTTGTTCCTAACTACAGGCAATCTCCCAGTTTCTTGAACTTCTAATGGGGTCAATGTACTAAGGCTTGAGATTTCAACAGAAGCCCTCAGGGAAACACTGTAGGTACAAAATATGACATTGTTTCTCTAGCACCCAAATGATCTTAAGATGAAAAACACATTGAGACAATTTATGACTCTGCCAGTACTTACAGACCCTGCATTTTCAAAAGTGACATCATAAACCCCTGCAGACCAAAGAAATGGTTTTAGCTATAAGATAATATAAAATCTTCACAAAAGAATGTGATTAATGTATTAAATATCTGTAATGGTAGAATTTGTGATAAGGTGATTAATGTATTAAATATTTGTAATGGTAGAATTTGTGACATATATTGAGAAATATATTCTATGTGAATTCAGTCTGTTCAACATACAGAGATCACGATTCCAAAATAGAAGAAAATAAGAAAAGCAGAAAATTAGTTATAAATTCCAACAAACAATAGAACATAGTGAATATACCCATTTTAAAAAGACATAAAAAATCCAAAGCAACAACTGAAAAAAAAGCATGGCCATAACTAAACAGTGTAAAGATTAAATCATGAAGCACCATGGCTTTCCTGCAGAGAATGAAGAGGTTGATAGGAAATCACATAAACTTTGGCAGCCATAAATCTATAACTTTCTCCTCTATAGCTGAGTATTCTATCTTGGGTTGGCATAATGTTTAGCTTATTCAATTTCTCAAATACATTCTAGGTTCTGGCATCTATTTTTTCCTAGGGAATGTGGTGTATGCTTTGCATAATCATGAGAAATTAAGCCATTGCCTTCAGAATACACCTACAGAGATTTCAAAGAAGCCATGAACTGGCTAACCTCAAAGACATTTCTATGAGATCTTGTAAGAAGCCTTCATGATGCCAAATGTGCTGCATGCTCCATTTCTGAAAAACCAGCATCATGTGACAGTGATTCTGTAGTTGTAAGAAGTTCCTGACCCTGTTGTGAGAGACAGGAGGCAAGGAAGTGAGTGAACTAGAGAGTGAGGACACAATCATTTCTCAGAAATATGCCCCAGGGTTACAGAGTAGTCCAACTCAGTCATATTCTTTCAGATCCCATACATTCCAGAAGCAACATAACCTGAGGAAGATGGTTCTATCCACAAACCTGGGAGAGAAGACACACCTGAATGGCAACTTTGGAATTTAATACTTCTATTACATTCCTGATATCTGGGTAGGTGAGAATCTAAATATTAATACGGTAGAGAAGACCAATGTATTCTTTTTTTGTTTTTATTATTGAATCTTTAAATTGATGAGGTGTCCTTTGATCATATTTATTAATACACTATTAAACTCTTTCAAAATAATCTCCTCTCTATTCACCTTGCCCTTTGTTTCTTCCTTTATTTTTCTTCCATTTCAGAAATGTTGTATTTTTAGCATCTCTTAATAGGAGATTAGTCAGAGATTTAAATGAAAGTAACTAGTCATACTAGGATAATATGAGGTGTCACCAGTTCTGAATTAGCTTCATCACTAGTTTGTGAATAAACAAGATATTCACATTTTATAGACTGATCTAAAAGGGATTTCGATAGACGGTATATGAAAAAAATGAAATTTTTGACTTTTCCTCAATCTGGTTTTATCTTTCCTAGCATCTATAGGCTTGGGTCACTTATTTGATAAAATGTGTCTCTAAAGCCAAGAGCCTATAGAGAGCCAGGCAGACCTCCATTCAGACTCGATCCCCAAAACCCATGGAAGATGTTATATTTAAAAATCAATTTATATACTTTAATAAAAGGACAAACAAGGGCACAAATGTACAATGTTTTTAATAAGATGGTAGAACATGGCATTTACTCTGACCTCGTAGGTAGCAATGAATATTCTAGTAAGAGCACCAGTGGAAGGGGAAGCAATTGGTCCTGCTAAGACTGAACCCCCAGTGAACGTGATTGTTGGGGGGAGGGCGGCAATGGGGGGTGGATGGGGAGGGGAACACCCATAACGAAGGGGAGGGGGACGGATTAGGGGGATGATTGCCCGGAAACCAGCAAAGGGAATAACACTCGAAATGTAAATAAGAATACTCAAGTTAATAAAAAATAAATAAAAATATATATATGTGTGTTATTAGTTGATTTCTTTTAATGTGCAATGTGTTTTGCCTGAGTGAGTTTGTGTGCATTGTATGCAGGCAGGCAAAACAGGAGTAATGAAGAAATAGTTCTGAGCCTATTGATGTGGTGGAATGAAACACAGGTCCTCTGTAGGAACAAGCAGAAAATGTTCTTGTTTCATACTTCCAGTCCCCATTTTTAACAAGGGACATATCGAGGACTATGCCCTGTGTACTTATGTAACACATAATTAGACAGTGGGAGCTAGGACTGTATGAATATATGTTCCTGGAAAAAATCATGACTTCCACAGAATCTTCTACTAAGCTGATTACTATATACAATCTTCACTGGTTTTGTAGAAATAGAAAAGTCACAGGTTCAGGGACTAATTACAATTCATCTTGGGCAAATTTTAGAACCTCTAACAACTGTACTTCCTCATCCACTTCTTTGTTTGACCTAATGTCTTGTAACTACCAGGAAAAAGGTTTTATTTACAGACCACAAGATACTGCCAACCACCATGCTAAATAAGAATGCTGTCCACATCTGAGGCCTACATCATTGATTTCACCAATGTAATTGTCCTATCAATGTTTCTCCCAATGCATTAAAATGCTCAGGTCATTAATTTCTTTGTTCTGTTGCTATACAAAGTACATCAAGCTGTTTTACAGCAGGAACATGTAAGAGTGATAACATATCTGTCTTCCCAAACCAGGGTCACTCAAGTTTAGATACAGGGTATTATATATATATAAAATCTTCAATTCCTGAAGATATGACTTCTGAATTTATGTTGCTCCCTGGGACATCCCATAGTTGTGAAGCATTAAGCTAACAAACCAAAAGTAAGAACTTTGGGAAGGAGGATCCTTCCAGTTTCCACCTGAGCACAGAGCAGACTCAGTCCCACAGCTCTCTGAACCAAATCCAATGGGATCAAAGGTAGAATTCTATGAAGTGCTGAGAAACGTGACAGGAGAAGTGAGAGCACTACTCCTGCAAAAATCCTGGCCCAAGACAAACCCACCTGGAGCCCTCTAGACATCAGACCCAAGTTGCAGTTTGGGACATGATCCTTCTAATTTCTGCCTGCATCTTGCACTGACCCTGTTTCACAGCTCTCTCTACCCAGATCCTGCTTGGAGAAAACCAGTCTCCAGGAGTGCTGACACACAACCTTACAGGAGGGACAAGACACTGACAGAGACAGCAAGACCATCTAACACTACAGATAATCAGATGTCAGGAGGCAAGAACAAGAACCTAAGCGGCAAAAACCAAGACAACTTGGCATCATCAGAGCACATTTTTCCTACAAAAGCAAATACTGCATATCCAATAACACAAGAAAAGAATTATTTGGATTTAAAATCACATATCATGATGATAATAGAAGACTTTAAAAAGGATATAAATAATTCCCTTAAGGAAATACAGGACGGGGGCATTCAAGGTGCAGGAGCCCTG
Organism: Rattus norvegicus; assembly: GCF_021556685.1. NCBI lineage: Eukaryota > Metazoa > Chordata > Mammalia > Rodentia > Muridae > Rattus > Rattus norvegicus. The sequence goes on along the minus strand of NC_141537.1, from coordinate 98,120,356 downwards.
TGGACTAGACTGCACCTGATCTGAAAGGACCCGGTCAAATAGCTCACTGCAACCAAATTCCGTGGGAGGGAGAGCTAGACCTTTAGAGGGGCATACACACATGGGAAGCCAAAGGAGACTACTTTCTGCCCACATTTCTGACTCTAGAGGAAAACGCTTAGCAACATCTGGGCCCTTTGAGCATGAGGACCCAGGAGAAGGCAGAGCAGGCACTTCTGGTTGCTGCCCTCATGGAGAGCTGTAACCCCCCACTGAGATGTGACTTCAGGCCCAAGACCAGAGGTAAGACCAACTTTTCTGCTCCAAGTGACCTACCTGGTGGACTCGGAACACATGAACACAGGAACAGCTGAAAACAAGTAGACAGGAATGACTACATGCCTGAAAACAGAACACTCTGTTCCCATAACTGACTGAAAGAAAACAACAGAGAAAACAGGTCTACAGCACTCCTGACACACAGGCCTATAGGACAGTCTAGCCACTGTCAGAAATAGCACAACAAGGTAACACAAGAGACAACCTGATGGCAAGAGGCAAGTGCAGGAACCCAAGCAATGGAAACCAAGACTAAGTGGCATCATCAGAGCCCAGTTCTCCCACCAAAGCAAAACTGAATATCCAAACACACGAGAAAAGCAAGATCTAGATTTAAAATCACATTTGACCATGATGATGGAGGACTTCAAGAAAGACATAAAGAAATCCCTTGGAGAAATGCAGGAAAACACAAGTAAACAAGTAGAAGCCTATAAAGAGGAATCATAAAAATACCTGAAAGAATTATAGGAAAACACAATCAAACAAGTGAAAGAATTAAAAATGGAAATAGAAGCAATAAAGAAAGCAGAAAAGGAGACAACGCTGGGTATAGAAAACCAAAGGAAGAAATAAGGAGACGTAGATACAAGCATCACCAACAGAATGCAAGAGATAGAAGAGAGAATCTCAGGAGCAGAAGATTAACATAGAAATCATTGACACAACTGTCAAAGATAATGTAAAACAGAAAAAGCTATTGGCCCAAAACATACAGGAAATCCAGGACACAATGAGAAGATCAAACCTAAGGATAATAGTTATAGAGTGAAGACTCCCAAGCACCAATAAATATCTTCAACTAAATCATAGAAGAAAACTTCCCTAACCTAAAAAAAAGAGATGCCCATAAACATACAAGAAGCCTAGAACACTCCAAATAGATTGGACCAGAAAAAACTCCTCCCATCACATAATAGTCAAAACACCAAATGCACAATACAAAGAAAAAATACTAAAAGCAGTAAGGGAAAAAGTCAAGTAACATATAAAGGCAGACTTTTCAGAATTACACCAGACTTCTCACCAGAGACAATGAAAGCCAAAAGATCCTGGACAGATGTCATACAGACCCTATGAGAATACAAATGCCAGTCCAGGTTACTGTATCCTGCAAAACTCTCAATTAACATAGATGGAGAAACCAAGATATTCCATGACAAAACCAAATTTACACAATATCTTTCTACAAATTCAGCACTACAAAGGATAATAAATGGTAAAGTCCAACACAAGGAGGAAAGCTGCACCCCAGAAAAAACAAGAAACTAATCATCTTGGCAAAAAAACAAAGAGCAGACAAGTACACAAATATAATATCACCTCCAAATCTGAAGATAACAGGAAGCAACAATCACTATTCCTTAATATCTCTCAACATCAATGGACTCAACTCCCCAATAAAAAGACACAGATTAACAAACTGGATATGCAATGAGGATCCAACATTTTACTGCCTATAGTAAACACACCTCAGAGAAAAAGACAGACACTACCTCAGACTAAAACACTGGAAAACAACGTTCCAATCCAATGGTCTGAAGAAGCAAGCTGGAGTAGCCATTCTAATACTGAATAAAATCGATTTTCAACCCCAAGTCATTAGAAAAAATAAGGAAGGACACTTCATATTCATCAAAGGAAAAATCCACCAAGATGAACTCTCAATCCTAAATATCTATGCTCCAAATGCAAGGGCACCTACATACGTAAAAGAAACCTTACTAAAGCTCAAAGCACTCAAAGCAACTCACACAGTAATAGTAGGAGATTTCAACACCCCACTGTCATCAATGGACAGATCATGGAAACAGAAATTAAACAGTGATGTCGACAGACTAAGAGAAGTCATGAGCCAAATGGACTTAACGGATATTTATAGAACATTCTATCCTAAAACAAAAGGATATACCTTCTTCTCACCAACTCATGGTACTTTCTCCAAAATTGACCATATAATTGGTCATAAAACAGGCCTCAATAGATACAGTAAGATAGAAATAATCCCATGCATCCTATCAGACCACCATGGGATAAAGCTGGTCTTCAACAAAAATAAGGGAAGAATGCCCACATACACAAGGAAGTTGAACAAGACTCTACTCAATAATAACCTGGTCCAGGAAGAAATAATGAAAGAAATTAAAGACTTCTTAGAATTTAATGAAAGTGAAGGTACAACATATCCAAATTTATGGGACACAATGAAAGCTATGCTAAGAGGATATTAGCCCAAAAGTTTGAATTACCCAACCTACAATCCACAGACCACATGGAGCTCAAGAAGAAGAACAAAGTGCAGATTCTACATCTTTCTTAAAAGGTAGAACAAAAACATTCATAGGAGGGGATATGGAGGCAAGTTTGGAGCAGAGAGACCAAGGGAATGACCACTCAGAGCCTGCCCCACATGGGTATTTAGTCCATACATATACAGCCACTAAAATTACATAAGATTGATGGAGCTAAGAAGTTCATGCTAACAGGGGCCTGATATAGCTATCTCCTGAGAGACACAGACAGACCATGTCAAATACAGACTCCAGTGCTAGCAGCAAGTCATTTACCTGAGAACATGATCCATGTTGGAGGAATTAGAGAGGAATTGAAAGAGCTAAAAGGGCTTGCAACCCCATAATAACAATAATGCCAACCAAACAGATCTCTCAGAAACTAAACTACTACCCAAAAACTATACATGGACTGACCCTTGGCTCCAGCTGCATATGTAGCAGAGGATGGCCTTGATGTGCACCAATGCAAGGATAAACCTTTGGTCCTGCCAAGGCTGGATGGCCAGTGTAGGGCAATGTTGGGGGGATGGGAAGAGAAGATATATTAGGAGAGAACACCAGTATAGAAGAAGGGAAGGGGATGGTAAAGAGGTCTTATTTTCGGGAAAACAAGACAGGGAATATCATTTGAAATGTAAATAAAAGTATCCAATAAATAAAAAAATCCACAGGGAAGGAAGTAGAAGTCCTTAAAGAGAAAATAGGAAGATCCCTTAACAAATTACAGGAAAAAGCAAACAAACAGATGAAGTAATTGAAAAAAAACCATACAGGATTTAAAAATAGAAGTAGAAACAATAAAGATAAGACAAAGTCTGATTAACCTGTAGAGAGAAACCCTAGGAAGGAGATCATGAGTCATAGTTGCAAGCATCACCAACAGAATACAAAAGATAGGAGATAGAATCTCAGGGGCAGAAGACACAATAAAAAACATGGAAAAAAAACCACCAAATAAAATGTAAAACACAAAAATCTCCTACATCAAAACATCTAGGAAATACAAGATACTATGAGAAGATCAAACCTAAGGATAATAGGTATAGAAGAGAGCAAAGATTCCCAAATTAAAGGGCCAGTAAATATCTTCAAATAAACTTCCAAAACCTAAAGAAAGAAAGGCCCAAAACACACAAGAAGCCTACAGAACATCAAAGAGATTGGACTGGAAGAGAAATTCCTCCCTTTATATAATAGTCAAAAGACCAGATGCACAAAAGAGAAGAAAGAATATTAAAAGCAGTAAGGAAAAAAGGTCAAGTAACATACAAACACAGAATTATCAGAATTACACCAGACTTCTCACCAAAAAATATGAAAGCCAGAAGATGCTAAACAAATAACATAAAGACCCCCTAGAAAACAAAAATGACAGCCTAGGATTCTATATACAGCAAAACTCTCAATTAACATAAATGAAGAAACCAAAATATTCCATGACAAAACCAAATTTATACATAATTTTCCACAAATCCATTCTTGAAAAGGATAATAGATAGAAATCTCCAACAGAAGGAGAGAAATTACACTCTAGAGAAAAACAGAAATAAAATTCTTGCGGCAAAATCAAAAGAAAATAGCAACAGAAAAATGATTCTGCATATAACAGCAAAACTAAGCCTTAATATCTCTTTACATCAATTGGACTTAATTCCCCAATAAAAAGACATAGACTAACAGACTGGATATATAAACAGGACACAACATGTTGCTGCATACAGGAAACACATCTGAGAGACAAGGACAGACACTATCTCAGAGTAAAGGCTGGAAAACAATTTTCCAAGCAAATTGTCCCAAGAAACAAGTTGGAGTAGCCATTTTGATATCGAATAAAGTCCACTTCCTAAACAAAAGATTATACCTTCCTCTCAGCACCTCATGGTACCATCTCCAAAATTGACCATGTCTCCCTCAATGAACAGGCCTCAACAAATACAAGAAGATAGAAATAATCCCATGCATCCTATCTGATCACCATGGAAAATGGCTGCTCTTCAATAACAACAAAAACAACAGAAAGCCCACATACACATGGAGGCTGAACAATCCTGTACTCGATAAATTGGTCATGAAAGAACTAAAAAAAATGAAAGAATTTTTAGAATTTACTAGAAAGGAAGCAAAAACATACCCAAAATTTTGGAACAAAATGAAAGCAGTTCTAAGAGGAAAACTCAAATCTCCAAGTGCTTAAAAAAGAAACATAAGAAAGCATACATTAGCACCTTGACAGCACACCTAAACTCTCTAGAACAAAAAGAAGCAAATATACCCAAGAGGAGTAGAAGGCAGGAAATAATCAAACTAAGGGCTGAAATCAATCAAGTAGAAACAAAAAGGACTGTACAAGAATCAACAAATCCATGAACTGGTTGTTTGCGAAAATCAAAAAGATAGATAAACCCTTAGCTGGACTAACCAGAGGACACAGAAACAGTATCATATTAACAAAAACAGATTTCAAAAGGGAGACATAACAACAGAATCTGAGGAAATTCAAAAAATCATCAGATCCTACTGTAAAAGCCAATACCCAACAAAACTGGAATATCTGAACGTAATGGACAATTTTCCAGACAGATACAAGGAAATAAATTAAATCATGATCAGAAAGACCATCTAAACAGTCTCATAACTTCTAAAGGAATAGAAGCAGTTACTAAAAGTCTCCCAGGACCAGATAGGTTTAGTACAGAATTCTATCAGAACTTCATAGAAAACTTAACAACAATACTCTTCAAATTATTCCACAAAATAGATCCAGTAGGAACACTACCCAATTGCTTCTATGAAGCCACAATTACACTTAAACCTAAGCCATCCAAAGACCCAACAAAAAAAGAAAATTTCAGACCAGTTTCCCTTATGAATATCAATGCAAAAATACTCAATAAAATTCTGACAAAGTAAATCCAAGAATACATCAAAACAATCATCAGTCATGATCATATAGGCTTCATCTTAGGGAAGTGGAGATGGATCAGTATATGGAAATCCATCAATGTGATCCACTACATAAACATACTCAAAGGAAAAATCATGATCATCTCATTAGATGCTAAGAAAGCATTCAACAAAATTCAACACTCCTTCATGTTAGAAGCCGTGGAATGATGAAGAATTCAAAATACATACCTAAACATAGCAAAAGCAATATATAGAAAACTAGTAGTCAACTTCAAAGTAAATAGAGAGAAACTTAAGTCCCAATAAAATAAGTGACTATACAGTGCTGTCTATTCTCTCCATAGTATATAGTACTCAAAGTCCTAGTGAGAGACATCAGGCAACAAAAGGAGATCAAATGTATACAAATTGGAGAGAAAGAAGTCAAAATATCACTGTTTTCAGATGATTTGATAGTATACTTAAGTGATGCAAAAGTTCCAACCATGTACTCCTAAACCTGATAGACTACTTCAGCAATGTAGCTAAATATAAAAATAAATCAAAAAATCAGTGGTCTTCCTCTAATCAAAGGATAAACAGACTGGGAAAGAAATTAGGGACTCAATATCATTCACAATATTCTTTTTTTTTTTCTTTTTTTTTTTATTAACAGTATAGCATTCTTTTTTTTTTTTTTTTATTAACTTGAGTATTTCTTATATACATTTCGAGTGTTATTCCCTTTCCCGGTTTCCGGGCAAACATCCCCCTCCCCCCTCCCCTTCCTTATGGGTGTTCCCCTCCCAACCCTCCCCCCATTGCCGCCCTCCCCCCATAGACTAGTTCACTGTGGGTTCAGTCTTAGCAGGACCCAGGGCTTCCCCTTCCACTGGTGCTCTTACTAGGATATTCATTGCTACCTATGGGGTCAGAGTCCAGGGTCAGTCCATGTATAGTCTTTAGGTAGTGGCTTAGTCCCTGGAAGCTCTGGTTGCTTGGCATTGTTGTACTTTTGGGGTCTCGAGCCCCTTCAAGCTCTTCCAGTTCTTTCTCTGATTCCTTCAATAGGGGACCTATTCTCAGTTCAGTGGTTTGCTGCTGGCATTCGCCTCTATATTTGCTGTATTCTGGCTGTGTCTCTCAGGAGCGATCTACATCCGGCTCCTGTCGGTCTGCACTTCTTTGCTTCATCCATCTTGTCTAATTGGGTGGCTGTATATGTATGGGCCACATGTGGGGCAGGCTCTGAATGGGTGTTCCTTCAGTCTCTGTTTTAATCTTTGCCTCTCCCTTCCCTGCCAAGGGTATTCTTTTTCCTCATTTAAAGAAGGAGTGAAGCATTCACATTTTGATCATCCGTCTTGAGTTTAGTTTGTTCTAGGGATCTAGGGTAATTCAAGCATTTGGGCTAATAGCCACTTATCAATGAGTGCATACCATGTATGTCTTTCTGTGATTGGGTTAGCTCACTCAGGATGATATTTTCCAGTTCCAACCATTTGCCTACGAATTTCATAAACTCGTTGTTTTTGATAGCTGAGTAATATTCCATTGTGTAGATGTACCACATTTTCTGTATCCATTCCTCTGTTGAAGGGCATCTGGGTTCTTTCCAGCTTCTGGCTATTATAAATAAGGCTGCGATGAACATAGTGGAGCACGTGTCTCTTTTATATGTTGAGGCATCTTTTGGGTATATGCCCAAGAGAGGTATAGCTGGATCCTCAGGCAGTTCAATGTCCAATTTTCTGAGGAAGCTCCAGACTGATTTCCAGAATGGTTTTACCAGTCTGCAATCCCACCAACAATGGAGGAGTGTTCCTCTTTCTCCACATCCTCGCCAGCATCTGCTGTCACCTGAGTTTTTGATCTTAGCCAATCGCACTGGTGTGAGGTGAAATCTCAGGGTTGTTTTGATTTGCATTTCCCTTATGACTAAAGATGTTGAACATTTCTTTAGGTGTTTCTCAGCCATTCGGCATTCCTCAGCTGTGAATTCTTTGTTTAGCTCTGAACCCCATTTTTAATAGGGTTATTTGTTTCCCTGCGGTCTAACTTCTTGAGTTCTTTGTATATTTTGGAAATAAGGCCTCTATCTGTTGTAGGATTGGTAAAGATCTTCTCCCAATCTGTTGGTTGCCGTTTTGTCCTAACCACAGTGTCCTTTGCCTTACAGAAGCTTTGCAGTTTTATGAGATCCCATTTGTCGATTCTTGATCTTAGAGCATAAGCCATTGGTGTTTTGTTCAGGAAATTTTTTCCAGTGCCCATGTGTTCCAGATGCTTCCCTAGTTTTTCTTCTATTAGTTTGAGTGTGTCTGGTTTGATGTGGAGGTCCTTGATCCACTTGGACTTAAGCTTTGTACAGGGTGATAAGGATGGATCGATCTGCATTCTTCTACATGTTGCCCTCCAGTTGAACCAGCACCATTTGCTGAAAATACTATCTTTTTTCCATTGGATGGTTTTGGCTCCTTTGTCAAAAATCAAGTGACCATAGGTGTGTGGGTTCATTTCTGGGTCTTCAATTCTATTCCATTGGTCTATCTGTCTGTCTCTGTACCAATACCATGCAGTTTTTATCACTATTGCTCTGTAATACTGCTTGAGTTCAGGGATAGTGATTCCCCCTGAAGTCCTTTTATTGTTGAGGATAGCTTTAGCTATCCTAGGTTTTTTGTTATTCCAGATGAATTTGCAAATTGTTCTGTCTAACTCTTTGAAGAATTGGATTGGTATTTTGATGGGGATTGCATTGAATCTGTAGATTGCTTTTGGTAAAATGGCCATTTTTGCCATATTAATCCTGCCAATCCATGAGCATGGGAGATCTTTCCATCTTCTGAGGTCTTCTTCAATTTCTTTCCTCAGTGTCTTGAAGTTCTTATTGTACAGATCTTTTACTTGCTTGGTTAAAGTCACACCGAGGTACTTTATATTATTTGGGTCTATTATGAAGGGTGTCGTTTCCCTAATTTCTTTCTCGGCTTGTTTCTCTTTTGTATAGAGGAAGGCAACTGATTTATTTGAGTTAATTTTATACCCAGCCACTTTGCTGAAGTTGTTTATCAGCTTTAGTAGTTCTCTGGTGGAACTTTTGGGATCACTTAAATATACTATCATGTCATCTGCAAATAGTGATATTTTGACCTCTTCTTTTCCGATCTGTATCCCTTTGATCTCCTTTTGTTGTCTGATTGCTCTGGCTAGAACTTCAAGAACTATATTGAATAAGTAGGGAGAGAGTGGGCAGCCTTGTCTAGTCCCTGATTTTAGTGGGATTGCTTCAAGTTTCTCTCCATTTAGTTTAATGTTAGCAACTGGTTTGCTGTATATGGCTTTTACTATGTTTAGGTATGGGCCTTGAATTCCTATTCTTTCCAGGACTTTTATCATGAAGGGGTGTTGAATTTTGTCAAATGCTTTCTCAGCATCTAATGAAATGATCATGTGGTTCTGTTCTTTCAGTTTGTTTATATAATGGATCACGTTGATGGTTTTCCGTATATTAAACCATCCCTGCATGCCTGGGATGAAGCCTACTCGATCATGGTGGATGATTGTTTTGATGTGCTCTTGAATTCGGTTTGCCAGAATTTTATTGAGTATTTTTGCGTCGATATTCATAAGGGAAATTGGTCTGAAGTTCTCTTTCTTTGTTGTGTCTTTGTGTGGTTTAGATATAAGAGTAATTGTGGCTTCATAGAAGGAATTCGGTAGGGCTCCATCTGTTTCAATTTTGTGGAATAGTTTGGATAATATTGGTATGAGGTCTTCTATGAAGGTTTGATAGAATTCTGCACTAAACCCGTCTGGACCTGGGCTCTTTTTGGTTGGGAGACCTTTAATGACTGCTTCTATTTCCTTAGGAGTTATGGGGTTGTTTAACTGGTTTATCTGTTCCTGATTTAACTTCGATACCTGGTATCTGTCTAGGAAATTGTCCATTTCCTGAAGATTTTCAAATTTTGTTGAATATAGGTTTTTATAGTAAGATCTGATGATTTTTTGAATTTCCTCCGAATCTGTAGTTATGTCTCCCTTTTCATTTCTGATTTTGTTAATTTGGACACACTCTCTGTGTCCTCTCGTTAGTCTGGCTAAGGGTTTATCTATCTTGTTGATTTTCTCAAAGAACCAACTTTTGATTCTGTTGATTCTTTCTATGGTCCTTTTTGTTTCTACTTGGTTGATTTCAGCTCTGAGTTTGATTATTTCCTGTCTTCTACTCCTCCTGGGTGTATTTGCTTCTTTTTGTTCTAGAGCTTTTAGGTGTGCTGTCAAGCTGCTGACATATGCTCTTTCCTGTTTCTTTCTGCAGGCACTCAGCGCTATGAGTTTTCCTCTTAGCACAGCTTTCATTGTGTCCCATAAGTTTGAGTATGTTGTATCTTCATTTTCATTAAATTCTAAAAAGTTTTTAATTTCTTTCTTTATTTCTTCCTTGACCAGGTTATCATTGAGTAGAGCATTGTTCAATTTCCACGTATATGTGGGCATTCTTCCCTTATTGTTATTGAAGACCAGTTTAGGCCGTGGTGGTCCGATAGCACGCATGGGATTATTTCTATCTTTCTGTACCTGTTGAGGCCCGTTTTTTGACCAATTATATGGTCAATTTTGGAGAAAGTACCATGAGGAGCTGAGAAGAAGGTATATCCTTTTGCTTTAGGATAGAATGTTCTATAAATATCCGTTAGGTCCATTTGGCTCATGACTTCTCTTAGTCTGTCTACATCACTGTTTAATTTCTGTTTCCATGATCTGTCCATTGATGAGAGTGGGGTGTTGAAATCTCCCACTATTATTGTGTGAGGTGCAATGTGTGTTTTGAGCTTTAGTAAGGTTTCTTTTACATATGTAGGTGCCCTTGTATTTGGGGCATAGATATTTAGGATTGAGAGTTCATCTTGGTTGATTTTTCCTTTGATGAATATGAAGTGTCCTTCCTTATCTTTTTTGATGACTTTTAGTTGGAAATTGATTTTATTTGATATTAGAATGGCTACTCCAGCTTGCTTCTTCTGACCATTTGCTTGGAAAGTTGTTTTCCAGCCTTTCACTCTGAGGTAGTGTCTGTCTTTGTCTCTGAGGTGTGTTTCCTGTAGGCAGAAGAATGCAGGGTCCTCGTTGCGTATCCAGTTTGTTAATCTATGTCTTTTTATTGGGGAGTTGAGGCCATTGATATTGAGAGATATTAAGGAATAGTGATTATTGCTTCCCGTTATATTCATATTTGATGTGAGGTTATGTTTGTGTGCTTTCATTCTCTTTGTTTTGTTGCCAAGACGATTAGTTTCTTGCTTCTTCTAGGGTATAGCTTGCCTCCTTATGTTGGGCTTTACCATTTATTATCCTTTGTAGTGCTGGATTTGTAGAAAGATATTGTGTAAATTTGGTTTTGTCATGGAATATCTTGGTTTCTCCATCAATGTTAATTGAGAGTTTTGCTGGATACAGTAATCTGGGCTGGCATTTGTGTTCTCTTAGGGTCTGTATAACATCAGTCCAGGATCTTCTGGCCTTCATAGTTTCTGGCGAGAAGTCTGGTGTGATTCTGATAGGTCTCCCTTTATATGTTACTTGACCTTTTTCCTTTACTGCTTTTAATATTCTTTCTTTATTTTGTGCGTTTGGTGTTTTGACAATTATGTGACGGGAGGTGTTTCTTTTCTGGTCCAATCTATTTGGAGTTCTGTAGGCTTCCTGTATGTCTATGGGTATCTCTTTTTTTAGGTTAGGGAAGTTTTCTTCTATGATTTTGTTGAAGATATTTACTGGTCCTTTGAGCTGGGAGTCTTCACTCTCTTCTATACCTATTATCCTTAGGTTTGATCTTCTCATTGAGTCCTGGATTTCCTGTATGTTTTGGACCAGTAGCTTTTTCCGCTTTACATTATCTTTGACAGTTGAGTCAATGATTTCTATGGAATCTTCTGCTCCTGAGATTCTCTCTTCCATCTCTTGTATTCTGTTGGTGAAGCTTGTATCTACAGCTCCTTGTCTCTTCTTTTGGTTTTCTATATCCAGGGTTGTTTCCATGTGTTCTTTCTTGATTGCTTCTATTTCCATTTTTAATTCCTTCAACTGTTTGATTGTGTTTTCCTGGAATTCTTTCAGGGATTTTTGCGATTCCTCTCTGTAGGCTTTTACTTGTTTATTAATGTTTTCCTGTGCTTCCCTAAGTGTGTTCAGGTCTTTCCTGAAGTCCTCCAGCATCATGATCAAATATGATTTTGAAACTAGATCTTGCTTTTCTGGTGTGTTTGGATATTCCATGTTTGTTTTGGTGGGAGAATTGGGCTCCGATGATGGCATGTAGTCTTGGTTTCTGTTGCTTGGGTTCCTGCGCTTGCCTCTCGCCATCAGATTATCTCTAGTGTTACTTTGTTCTGCTATTTCTGACAGTGGCTAGACTGTCCTATAAGCCTGTGTGTCAGGAGTGCTGTAGACCTGTTTTCCTCTCTTTCAGTCAGTTATGGGGACAGAGTGTTCTGCTTTCGGGCGTGTAGTTTTTCCTCTCTACAGGTCTTCAGCTGTTCCTGTGGGCCTGTGTCTTGAGTTCACCAGGCAGCTTTCTTGCAGCAGAAAATTTGGCCTTACCTGTGGTCCCGAGGCTCAGGTTTGCTCGTGGGGTGCTGTCCAGGGGCTCTCTGCAGCGGCAGCAACCAGGAAGACCTGTGCCGCCATTTCCGGGAGCTTCAGTGCACCAGGGTTCCAGATGGTCTTTGGCTTTTTCCTCTGGCGTCCGAGATGTGTGTGTAGAGAGCAGTCTCTTCTGGTTTCCCAGGCTTGTCTGCCTCTCTGAAGGTTCAGCTCTCCCTCCCACGGGATTTGGGTGCAGAGAACTGTTTATCCGGTCTGTTTCCTTCTGGTTCTGGTGGTGTCTTAGGCACAGGGGTCCTGCCGCTCCTGGGCCCTCCCCCACGGGAGCCCAGAGGCCTTATACAGTTTCCTCTTGGGCCAGGGATGTGGGCAGGGGTGAGCAGTGTTGGTGGTCTCTTCCGCTCTGCAGCCTCAGGAGTGCCCACCTGACCAGGCGGTTGGGTCTCTCTCTCACCGGGTCTGGGAGCAGAGAGCTGCTGCGGGCCGGGATCCGCGGGTGTGGGACTTCCGGTAAACACAGAACGTGCCCGGTTCTAGAGAAATTCTGCTTCCGTGTGTCCCAAGCTCACCAGGCAGCTTTCTTGCAGCAGAAAATTTGGTCTTACCTGTGGTCTCGAGGCTCAAGTTCGCTCGTGGGGTGCTGCCCAGGGGCTCTCTGCAGCGGCAGCAACCAGGAAGACCTGTGCCGCCCCTTCCGGGAGCTTCAGTGCACCAGGGTTCCAGATGGTCTTTGGCTTTTTCCTCTGGCGTCCGAGATGTGTGTGCAGGGAGCAGTCTCTTCTGGTTTCCCAGGCCTGTCTGCCTCTCTGAAGGTTTAGCTCTCCCTCCCACGGGATTTGGGTGCAGAGAACTGTTTATCCGGTCTGTTTCCTTCAGGGTCCGGCGGTGTCTGTGGCGGGGGTCCTGCCGCTCCTCCACAATATTCTAAAATAATATAAAACACCTTGCTGAGAATGTAGCTAATCAAGGAAAAGATCTGCATGAAAAGAAATTCAACTCTCTAAAGAAATAAATTGAAGAAGATTTCAGATTCATAGATTGGCAGGATTAATATTCTAAAAATGGCCATTTTGCCAAAAGCAATCCACAGGTTCAATGCAATCCCAATCAAAATCCAACTCAATTCTTCATAGATGTAGAAAGAGCAATTTGCAATGAGAACGGGATGCTCGTTCAATTAAGAAAGCATTAATTGAACATCTAATTGTTTGGCATTTGTTAACTATTAATAATGAACAGAAATCCATATTTCAACTGAAGTCTTTAAATGTGGAGAGCTATCTTTCAAAGTCAATGATGGTAACAAGGAAGGGAAAGGGGAGCGGGATGGAGAAGATAGAAGCAGAAATGGATAAAAGGGGGAGGGAGGGATACATAGAAAAGAAAAGGAAGTAGAAAAACAGGAGAAGCTCTTTTCAATAAATGACAGGGCAGATTTAATTGAAAAAAATTGAGTTACTAAAGGAAAATGACTATACTTGCATTGTACACATGATCTTAAGAATTTGTGAACTCTAAGAAAAGGCATGAAAGTAGGAGGGAGACCAACTAGAAAGAAGGGAAACCAAGGCCAGCATGAGTAGGAAGAGCCTAAGAGATAGAAATAGTAAATGTTGAACATGAGACAGAGACATTGAGAAATGAAAAAAAGGGAGGGAGAGGAACATAAAGTTAGTTGTTAGGTAGGTAGGTAGAATGAATAATAGGCAAATAGACAGACAGACAAATTCATTGATTTGAGAGAGCATCCATGAAAACCCTGGAGACCTCCAGAACAATAACTAATGAGGGAGGCCTGTTTTGCTAGCCCTTACACAGGAGTTAGAGCAAAGAATAAATACTGTTAAGTTGGTGTATATAAAGAAACATTGCAGTGAAATGAGACCACACAATGGCTATTAAAGAAGGACTGGAAATTGGTGGCACTTGAGATCTAGTCAAACCACTCATCCACTCAGATGAGTTTAGCTAGAGCTCTCAACTGCAAAAAAATTATTCAAGTTCCCCAGCCACTCCCACTCACACAGAGACAGAGAACTCTGCTTTGCAGTCAAGCAGCACATTGCCAGCTGGTCTGCTCCACCATGCAAGAAAGTTTTTGTTAGTGTCTGTATCACCGTGTGAGGAAAATGTGTACCTTGCAAGCAGTAATAAACTCCCAAATCATCAGCTTCCACTCTGCTGATTTTAAGAGTAAAATCTGTCTCTGATCCACTGCCACTGAACCTATCAGGAATCCCAGAGTCCAGTTTGGACACCAGATAGATTAGTCGCTTTGGAGACTGGCCGGGCCTCTGTAATAACCAATTCAAATATGTCTTTCCATCACTATGTACGAGGCTCTGACTTGACTTGCAAGAGATGGAGGCTGGTTGTCCAATGGCAACTGACAAAGACACTGGAGTCTGGGTCATCACAACATCACCACTGGTTCCTGAAATTATAATACAATAGTGTAAAGTCATGTGCAAACTTCCTGAGCAATATTTGTGAAACCCTTTAAGTTATTCCTTTCAAGTTAGATCCTGGCAATTTTTGTAATTTAAAAACATTATTTATCAAATGCTTTTTCACAGAACAAGTGATTTGAAGCTTCTAAAATACCAAAGTCTACAGCACTCTGTCTGATCTATGTCAGAATCTTGATCTTAGCACAGCTATCCTGCCATCTGGAATTTCTCCTTTGGATGTAACAAAACCTTACATACTCATTTTGGAGAATATGACCTGCCTGATCACAAATTAACAGCGCACATATGCAGTGAGAGGTCACTCTCCATCCCCATTCTCTCCGTCACCTTCCACTCTCCTTACCCTGAATCCAGAGCATTAGCAGAAACAGGAACTGGGCAGGACTCATCATTTTGAAGATATGAAATTAGGAGAGTGTTCGGTGAAGGCAAGAGGGCAGTTGAGATTATATCTCAAGCCAACAAGACAAGGACCACCCTAGGGAACAATATGCAAATTTTCTGGTCTGTATAACAGTGTACGTTGAGGGGATAGCTATGTGGATTCTTAAATGTGAACGATAACTCAAAAGTGAAAGTAATAAAACAAAAAAGTGGTTACTGAAGGTAGAATATCAGGCTGTTAAAGGTTAATTAATACAGTTCAAATTAATTATTAAAGTGAAGCAACAAATTAGTCTCTGTACAGTTTGAAATTTACTTAAATTTTGTCTATATACAGACTAGTAAATTGCGGAGAAAAAGGGAAATGTAATTATGACACACAGCTTGTTGTCTAGAAAGATGAAATGAGCTCCCACAACTTTGTGCCCATAGTCTCTAGTGCATTCCAAGCATACAAGAGGGAAGCAAATAATTCACCACTGTCTTCAACTTATTGACTGTACTCTGATTCTGCACCAGGAAATATACTTTTTATTATAATCAAGGGAATACACATAAGGGATTAATGTGATACAAAAAATGTAAAATATAAGCATTACCATACTTAGTATAATCCCACCATAGGGGTCAACAGCTTCTGTTCATTGGTTGGATACACATATCTGCATCCTACTCTTTGAGCTCCTTGTTGGGTCTTTTGGGAGGAAGTCATGATAGATCATTTTGTGAGCATCCCATAGCCTCAGTAATGTTGTTAGATCATTGGGCCTCCCCTTGAGCTGGATCCTACTTTGGACCTGTCACTTTACATCCTTTTCCTCAGGCTCTTCTCCATTTTTGTCCCTGCAGTTCTTTAAGACAGAAACAATTACAGTCAGAGTGTGACAGTCAGACTGTCGGATGTCAATTACATCCCTCACTTAATGCCATGTCTTTCTGCTGGAAGTGGGTTCTATAAGTTCTCTCTCCCCACTGTAGGGCATTTCATCTAAGCTCCCTCCCTTTGAGTCCTAAAATTCCCTCACCTCCCAGATCTTTGGTACATTCTAGAAGGTTGTCCCACCCCTGCCTCCTGAGGATTCCTGTTTCCATTCCTTCTACAGGTAGTCGGGGCTTCATTCCATTTCCCCCACACAATACCAATTCACGTTTCCCTCTTCCACACCCTGTCCTCTTTCCCACCAAGGACCCTTCCTCCATTTGCACAAATGATTGCTTTTCTCTCCCTCTTAATTGGTATTGAGGTATGAAGGAGTGGGACTTGGGCCCTTTGGTTTGTTGATCTTTTTGAGTTCTGTGGATTATATCTTGGGTTTTCTGTACTTTCTGTTTTTTGGGTTTTTTTTTTGGCTGATGTCCAATTATTAGTGAGTATATATCATGCAGTGTCTTTTGGGGCTCAGTTACATCACTCAGGATGATATTTTCTAGTTCCATCTATTTGCGTGCAAAACTTAGTGTGTCTTTGTTCTTAATAACTGAGTAGTATTCCATTGTGTAAATGAAAAAAAAATTCTGTATGCACTCTTCTGTCATGGGACATCTGAGTTGATTCTAGCTTCTGGATGTCATAAACAAGGCTACTATCAACATTCTGGAACATCTGCACCAGTGGTATCTTTTGTGGGTATATTCTGATGAAGAGTATAGCTGGGTCTTTACATAGTTCTACTTCCAATTCTCTGAGGAACCTCTAGATTGATTTCCAGAATGGTTTTACCACTCTGCAATCCCACCAGCTATGGAGGAGTGTTTTTCTTTCTCCACATCCTCACCAACATGTGCTGTCACGTGAGGTTTTGATCTTAGCCATTCTGATTGTGGTAAGGTGGAATCTCAGAGTTGTATTGATTTGCATTTTTCTGATCACTAAGAGCTTTGAATATTTCTTTAGGTGCTTCTCAACCATTAGAGATTCCTCTGTTTTGAATTCTTGGTTTAATTCTATATCCCTTTTATTGATTGAGTTCTTTTGTTTATGGTGGTTAGCTCCTTGAGTTCTTTATATATTTTGGGTATTCCTCTTCTATCAGACATGGAGTTAGTGAAAAATTTTCCCCAATGTGTGGGTTGCCAATTTGTCCTATTGGCTATGTCCTTTGCCTTACAGAAGTTTCCCAGTTTTATGAGGTCCCATTTACCAATTCTTGATCTTAGAGCATGATCCATTGTAGTTCTGTTTAGGGAATTTTCTACTGTGCCTCATTTTTCTTCTATTTGATTCAGTGTATATAGTTTTATGTTAAGGTCCTTCATTCACTTGGACTTGAGCTTTGTGGAAGGTGACACACATGGATCTATTTTCATTTTTCTATAGATAGCCAAGTAGACCAGCAGAATTTATTGAAGATGCTCTCTTTTTTTCCATTGAATAGTTTTATCTCCTTTGTCAAAGATCAAGGGACCATTAGTGGTTTTTCTTTGTGGGTCTTCAATTCTATTCCTTTGATCGACATTTCTGTCTCTGTACCAATACCATGCAGTTTTTATAACTATTGCTCTATAGTATAGCTTGAGGTCAGGGATGGTGATTTACCCCCAGCAGTTCTTTTATTGTTAAGAATTGTTTTCACTATTCTGCATGTTTTATCTTTCCAGATGAAATTGAGAATTGCTCTTTCCATGACTTTGAAGAGTTGTGTTGGGATATTGATGGGGATTACATTGAATCTATAGATTGTTTTTGCAGCATGGCCATTTTTACTATGTTAATTCTGCCAAGTGCAGAGTCAGAGTACAGTCAATAAATTGAAGACAGTGGTAAATTTAGAGACTTTAGTTATTGTCATACAGATATTTCACTTGTTTGGGTTTTTTACAGCAAAATATGTTATGTTAATTGTTGCTATTGTGAAAGGACTCATTTCCCTAATTTTTTCTCAGACTGTTTATCGCTTGTATAAAGGAAGGCTACTGATTTAATAGAGTTATTTTATATCCATCCAATTTGCTGAAGTTATTTGTCAGCTGGAGAAGTTCTTTGATAGATTTTTTTAGGACCACTTATGTATCATCTGAAAATAGTGACACCTTTATTACTTCTTTGCCAATTTGTATCCCCTTGATCTCTTTTTGCTGTCTTCCTCAGGAGGAGGGTGGCTGCAAAGACCTTCCAGAATGTACCAGAGACCAGGGACATAAGAAACTCTCAGGACTCAAAGGGGAGGACCCCAGATAAAATGTCCTACACTGGGGAAAGGGAACGTATAGAAACCACCTCCAGCAGAAAGACATGGCATTAAGTGATGGATAGAGCTGCTATCCTACAGTCAAAACTCGAACCCATATATCTTCCTGTCTGAAAAAAATGCAGGGATGGAAATGGAGAAGAGGCTAAGGAAAAGCAGGTCCAGCAACAGACCAAAATGGGATCCAGCTCAAGGGGAGGCCCCAAGATCTGACAACAATACTGAGGCTATGGGATGTTCACAAAAAACATGAGATCTATCATGACTGCCCTCCAAAAGACCCAACAAGGAGTTCAAAGAGTTAGATACAGATATGTGTAGCAAATCAATGAACAGAAGCTGCTGACCCCTCTGGTTGAATTAGGGGAAACCTGGAGGAAGCTGAGAAGGAGGGCAACCCTGTAGGATAACTGGCAATCTCAATTTACTTGGAGCCCTTTGATCTCTCAGACATTGGAACACCAACCAGGCAGCATACACCAGACACCCAACACATATGCAGCAGAGGACTGTCGAGTCTGGATTCAGTCAGAAATGATGCAACTAACGCTCAAGAGATTGGAGGCCCCAGGAAGTTTAGAAGTCTGGTGAGGTGGGTAAGGTGGAGATATCCTCGTGAAGACTCGGGAGGGGTGGAGTGGATGTGGGTGGGGTGATGGGGGTGGCCAAGAAGAGGTGTGGAATAGGGAACAATCAAAGGGTAGATGGGGAGATGAATAAAATTTGGAGTGTAGAAATAAATAAATTAATTTTTTAAAAAAAGAAAGTCAGTGTGGTGATATTATGTAAAGCATGTTCTTACTTGTTGTCCTGAAGCTGTTTATTAATTTAAAGGATTTAAAACCTTATTTCCATGCAAAAATCAGCTTGGGGTATCTATTGCAGCTTTTTTTTTTAACTTTTTAAGCCTGGAAATAAACATGATCCCTCTATATATGTGAATGGATAAACAACCTTTAACATTCGTAGCGATGGAATATGATTGAGCACAAAGAAAAAATGAGATATTGACATCCGAAATTCCATGAAGGATCCACTGGGGCATATCATCAGCTTGACTGATTCTTTGCCATTTGTGTCAATATCTTCTAGGGTATTGTCTACATCTGAGATTCTCTTCTATCTCTTGATTTCTGTTGGTTTATTTTCTTGTATCTCTAATTCCTGACCTCTTTCCTAAGTTTTCTATTTCCAGGGTTGCCTCCATTTGTGTTCCCTATTATTTCTACTTTCACTTTTAGGCCTTGGATTGCTTTTTTCACTTCATTCCATGTGTTTGATTGTGTCTTTCTGTATTTCCTTAAGAATATTTATTCCTTTTTAAGGCTTTGACCTGTCTATCTGTGTTTTCTTGTGTTTATTTCAGTGAGTTATTTATATTGTCCTTAAAAGACCTTATCTTCATGAGACAGAATGTTAGGTCAGCTACCTGATTTACAGGTGTGTTAGTGTGCTGGCTTGCTATGGTAGGAGAACTGGCTTCTGATGATGCCAAAGTATGTGAGCATCTGTTGCTTATGCTCTTGTGGTTGTCTCTCACTATCTGGTTATCCCTGGTGTTAGATGTTCTGGGTGTCTCTGTCTGGTTCCTGCCACTTTTGTCCCTGGACTGTTGCCAGTGTCCTGTAGGCCTATAGCCCTGGCTGTACCATATCTCCCAGAAGGCCTTCAGACTGTGAGTTCTATTGCCCTCTGTGCAGCAGAACTCCTGGGAGGCCTTCAGATTTTGGTGTCTTCAGAGGACCAGATAAGTTGGGGATCTGCCTCAACAGGAGGCGCCAGCCAGGAGGCCCAATTTTCCTTATGAATATCGATGCAAAATTATTCAGTGAAATTCTCATGAACCGAATCAAAGGACACATCACAATAATCATTCTCTATGATAAACTTGACTTCATCCCATTGTGCAGGAATGGTTTAATATACAAAATTCATCTATGTAGCACACTATAAAAACAAACTTAAAGAAAAAAATCACATGATCATTTCATTGGATGCTGAAAATACTCAGATCCAAAAGGACATGTGTGATATATGTTCAGTTATAAGTGGACATTAGACAAAAGTACAGAATACACAAAAATGCTAAAAAAAAACGAGCAAAGATGCTTGAATCTCACTTAAAAGGAATAACAAAATAATTGTTAGAATGTTAGAGGCAGAGTGAAGGATCTGGGTTGGAAATGAAGAAGGGAGGGGAATGGAGGCAGGATCAGGTATGGGGAGACACCCAGAGGGTCAGGAGCATGAATGGAAATGTACAGGGGAGCAGGTAGTCAGAGGGATCTCAAAGAAGTCCAAGAACCTGGCAATGGGAGCATCTGAGAAAACAATGGAGATGACTTTAAATGAATTGCCTTACAGTGGGGATATAGAATTTAAAAAGACCTCCTCTTGTTGCCAGGCAAGACTCCCAGTAGAGAGATAAAGACACCAATGCACCCATAAATCTTTTGTCCCAAAATTTGTCCTGTATAAAAGAAATGCAAGTGCAAAGATGGAGCAGACACTAAGGGGATGGCCAGTCAATAAACAGCCCAACTTGAGGCCCATCCCATAGCCCAGCATCAATCCCTAACATTATTAATGATGGTCTGTTATGCTAGCAGACAGGAGCCTAGGATAACTGTACTCAGAGAGCTTCCAACCAGCAATTGATGTAGAGACAAAAAGTCACATGTTGGATGGAAGTTAGGGACTCTATGGTACAGTTGAGGGGAGGACTGAAGGTCCTGAAGGGCATAGGAACCCCACAGGAAGACCATCAGACTGAACTAAGTTAGACCCCTGGGCATTCTCAGAGATTGAATAACCAACCAAAAAGCATACATAGGCAGGGCCAAGACCCCAGACACATATGAAGCAGACCTAAATCTAAGTCTCTGTTGATGTAAAAATATAAAAAACAAAAAAGTAAAAGTTGTCTTTAATCGTGCTAGATCCAGCACCTCAGTGCCCAAGATATCTGCTAGATATCTTGGCAGAAACACATCCCAACTCTGTGGTGGCCCAGACCAGCCACCCCACACTCCATTACACTTAAACCATCACATAAAAGAACACACAGCGCGATAATCTTTGACCCAATCGATAAGATATAATTACCCACCCAAACAAACAAATCCCAGTACCATCCATCCCTTAAGAACTCTAATAACCTGTAAATACAAAGAGCGAAATCTTAGCATCCCCTGCCATGGTCTCTCTCTCTCTCTCTCTCTCTCTCTCTCTCTCTCTCTCTCTCTCCCTCTTTCCCACCTCTCTCTTCTTCCTCTCTTCCTGTCTCCTCCCCTTCCTTCAAATTTCTTCCCCACCCATCCTTCCTTCTGCTCCAATGACAGGCCTCCTTCTATCCTATACCTGCCCCTCACCTGTATTTTACAAATTCAATGGGGAGAAAGTTCTGCTGAAGTCACCTGAGAACTGAGTAGTGACTAGGCAGCTGTCCTTAGGGCAGTAGAATTAGCATCAAAATACAGATAACTCTAGGGCAAATCACAACTAGTCTCCATGTGGGTTCACCAATAACTGGAATGGAGACTGTAACTAAAGATGTAGCCTGACTGTGGTATCTGTTCCCCAAGACAGTTGCAACATAGTGCCTCAAAGGGAAATGATGTGACTAATCCTGGGGAGACTTAATGACCAAGGTGTGGGGATATTTAGGGGCAGCACCCTCTAAAATAGAAGGGGATGGTAGATGGGGAAAGCACAGTGTGAGAGGAAAACAAGAAGGGAAGCAACATTTGAGATGTAAATAAAGACATATACACTAAAACAAAAAGCTTGGTGTTTTGCTTTCTATAACCTATCCATCCAACAGATACCAGTGTGCTACCTTGTTGCCTCAGATTATGCAATCTTTGTCTTAAAGTAGAATACAGTAATTTGTTTTTAGCTTTAAGAAATTTTTTTTAATTTTTTTACATATATTTCTTTATTTACATTAGAAATGTTATTCCCTTTCCCGGTTTTCTATTCATAAGCCCCCATCCCTTCCCTTTCAAACTCCCCCCCCCAAGTTCCCAACATTCCCCTGCACTGAGGGTCCAACCTTGGCAGGACTGAGGGCTTTCCCTTCCACTGCTACTCCAACAAGGCTATTCTCTGCTACATATGTAGTTGAAGCCCTGGCTAAGTCTATGTATAGTCTTTTGGTAGTGGGTTAGTCACTCTAAGCTCTGGTTGGTTGGCATTGTTCTTATGGGGTTGCAAGACCCTTCAGCTCTTTCAGTCCTTCCTGTAATTCCCCTAAAGGGGAACCTGTTCTCAGTTCAGACATTTGTTCCTAGCATTGACCTCTAATTGGAAATGGTCTGGATTTGTCTCTCAGGAGACATCTATATCCTGTCCCTTTCAGCATGCACTTTTTAGCTTGATCAATCTTATCTATTTTTGGTGGCTCTACATATATATGGGCCACATGTGGGGTAGGCTCTGAATGGCCATTCCTTCAGTCACTGCTCTAAACTTTGCTTCCATATAGCCTCCTATGGTATTTTTCTCCATTTTAAGAAGGAGAGGGAACATCATCATTTTGGTCATCCTTCTTCCTGAGCTTCCTGTTGTATGTGGATTGCATATTGGGTAATTTGAGCTTTTGGGCTAATATCCAATTATCAATGAGTGCAAGCCAAGTGTGTTTTCCTGAATGAGTTACCTCACTCAGGACAACATTTTCTAGTTCATTCCATTTGCCTGTAAATTTCATGAAGTCATTGTTTTTGATAGCTGAGTAGTACTCCATTGTATAGATGTACCACATTTTTTTGAATCCATTCCACTGTTGAAGGGCATCTGGGTTCTTTCCAGCTTCTGGCTATTATAAATAAAGCTGCTATGAACATAGTGGAGCATGTGTCTTTGTTGTATGTTGGAGCATCTTTTGGGTACATGCCCAAGAGATGTATAGCTGAGTCCTCAGGTAGTGGAATGTCCATTTTCTGAGGAACCTCCAGGCTGATTTCCAGAGTGTTTGTACCAGTTTGCAATCCCACCAATAATGGAAGAGGGTTCCTCTTTCTACACATTCTGGCCAGCATCTGCTGTCACCTGAAAAGTATATTCAATAATAAATGAACTTCTGAGGGAATCACCATCCATGACCTCAGATAGTATAACAGAGCAATAGACATAAAAACGGTATGGTATTGGTACAGAGACAGGCAGATAGATCAGTGGAACAGAATTGAAGACTCAGAAATGAACCCACACACCTATGGTCACTTGATCTTTGACAAAGGAGCTAAAACCATCCAGTGGAAGAAAGATAGCATTTTCAACAAATGTTGCTGGTTCAACTGAAGCTCAGCATGTAGAAGAATGCAAATTGATGCATTCTTATCACCCAGTACAAATCTTAAGTACAAGTGGATCAAGAACCTCCACATCACACCAGATATACTCAAATTAACAGAAAAAAGGGGGAAAGAGTCTCGAACACATGGGTACTGGGGAATTTTTCCTGAAAAAACACCAATGACTTATGTTCTAATACCAAGAAGGGCAAATCGGACCTCATAAAATTGCAAAGCTTCTGTAAGACAAAGGATACTGTCATTAGGACAAGAGTGAAACCAGCAGATTAAGAAGAGATCTTTACCACTCCTATATCTGATAGAGGGCTAGTATGCAAAGTATACCAAGAACTCACAAAATTGTACTCCATAGAGACAAATAACCCTATTAAAAAGTGGGATACAGAGCTAAACAAAACATTCTCAGTAGAGGAATATCGAATGGCTGAAAAGCACCTAAAGAAAAGTTCAACATCCTGAGTCATCAGAGAAATGTAAGTCAAAACATCCCTGAGATTGCACCTCACACCAGTCAGAATGGCAAGATAAAAGACTCAGATCGCATTATTTTCATGTTTCCTTGGCACTCAGACTAAATCCATTCCCTGAATTTAAACATCGGAAACGTATTTTAATCTCTACTATAATTTTATGTACTGGAGCATTGTAAACAATGTAATTTACAACGATCAAAATTAAAGTTTTCCTTCTGAAGTAATACTCAAACATGAAGGATATCTTTTATTACATAATTTTTTTCTAATTTTACGAATATACAAGACTACTAGGTTGAATGAGATGCCTTCTTTAGACACACATGTATTATTCATGAACCCCTTAGTTAAAGCATGTTAAAAATGATCATGAGGTACTGCCTATTTTTAGTAGTAGTCTCAAGAGGATGAATCTAAAGTTTTAAAAGACTTTGGCCATGCTTTGTGCTCTCTCTATCTATCTTTCTTGTGGTTACAGCTGTGACTGCTCACATACTTCCTGCTGCCATGCTTTTGCTAGCTACCATCAACTCTATTCCTCTAAAATCATATCCCAATAAAAGGATTCCTTTTATGGGTTGCCTTGGATGTGGTGTTTTGGCATAATATTTAAAAAGTAATTAGGGCTGAAGGATTCCACATGAAATGAAAATGGGAATCTAAACATGAGATACAACCTGAACATTCAGAAGTAAATAGAGGAAGGGAAGCTATACGGCAACAGAGTCCTACTTTCTTTTTGTGCACTTGCTTAGGTAGCATATCCAAACCTAACTGGTTTCTTTTCTGTCCCTGTAAAAACATTTCTTGTATAGAAAAACAGAGGATTTACAGAGAAAGAAAATAAGTGCTGACTTGCTGTAGCATACGTTGTGATATATTGAAACCAAGACTAGATATTGAAGTCTCCAGGTTCTCCAGAACATAGAACGGGCTATATGCACACAATGGAAATATATTCAGCTCCATAGAAAATGGAAAAGAGGAAATTTGCAAAAAAATATCTTGAACTAGAAAATGTATACTGAGTGACAAAGACAATGTCACATGTTCACTCTTATAAGAGAGTCTTAACTATGAAAGATCAGATTTTAATAATTAATCTGAAGAATATGAAAGTGGGACTTTAGAAAGGTCTGATGACAGGGGGATTAAGAAGAGGCCTTAAGGAGGAGCAGAGATAGAACATTTGAGTTATAAAATTAGGCAACATAATAGGGACAAAGAAGTATACTGGGGAAATGGCAAGGAATCGGGTAAAGGCAAATATGTAACTGTCTAGAACAAAGTCCCTATAGAAGAACACTATTTTCTAACTATTTTAAAAGCCCAATAAATGGACAGCACTCAATGGAATATAATACTCTCATATAGGCCACACGATATTAAATAAAGGCCCTGGTATCAAGTATACTAATCATCTTTAGGAGAGAGGCTCCAAGGCCACAAATAATAGCAGCTATTGTGAGTTTTCTTATTTGCCCACTGGAACTAGTTTAAAAATCCCTATTGCCAAGGATACTATGCATTTTAGTTGTAGAGCATAGAAAAATCATGGTGGAATTCAGCGGAAAGTGTCCTCTTCTTTTGCTAACTTTCATAGATCTGGAAGGTACTGTGCAGAGCTCTGATGGGCAAAAACATTATCAAAAGTCTGGCTCACCTGTGGACTTCACAACTTACAATAATGGTCACCTGATTAGGATGGTATGTACTCCTATAATCATCCTTATTACAGGACTAACCCAGGACAGTGTGGTTAGTTCTGTGACCTAATCTAAGGGTGAGAACTAGTGTCAGCTGTTTCAAAGTCAGTAAAGGGACCATGACTAGGGAAGTCATATGCTATATTTGGTAACTTACAACTTCTCTGTGATTAAATGGTCAAGTTATCATCTACCTAATTATATCTATATCTGTAGATAAATAGATGTCAGTCTTCATCAATAAACATTCTTTTGTAGTGGGTGGTACTTCAGGTAGATGCTCATCTTTCTTAAAAGCGATAAGTGTAGCTATGGTGTCATAACAATTATCCACAACAGGACTTGTATACTGTCCCATTAATTCTCCAGAAACATCTCACACCAGGATTTCAGAAGAACATATGAACAAAAATATAGCAAGAAGTCCTTAAAGGGTTGATTTAGGCTGCTGTCATTGTTCTCCAGAAATTACTGCTTTCGTTACTTGATCAAAGTTTGCACATGATGGGACAGAAGACCATTTTAGCATGTTCATGACTCCTCACACTTCCCTGAAAACATAGTAGGAGTTACAAGTAGGTAACTACTGATAGAAAGAATGTGCTATTTTTTTAGCCTTGTATCCATTAAAAAAGCTGCTATGTTCCAATAAATAAATCTCAACTCATGTTCATGGAAGCAAACAAAATAAACACACTGAATCAAGGTTTAAAAAGCATTAGAATTGGGAGGGTTGTTGAGAATAAAATTGCAATCTGAGAGGGAAAAGAATAATGTTATAAAAAGAATTATATTAATTTGTAAATTACCAAATAAAAAATATATAAAAGTAATAAAATAAAATGCCTGATGGTGGTGGCTCATACCTTTGAAACCAACAATCAGGAGGCAGAGGAAGGCAGACATTTTGCGTTTTGAATTTAAAACCAGTTTGGCCAAAAGTGTGAGTTCCAGGACAGCCTTTGCCAACCAAAAAAAACCTGTTTTTAGATAAATCAATAAATAGAAGATGATAGATAGATAGATAGATAGATAGATAGATAGATAGATAGATAGAATGAAAGAAGTGAACAGAATAAGTAGGACTCCATTAAATGAATACATACTTATATTTTGTGCTTTCCAGAAAGAAGAAAGAAAGCTGAATATACAGAAAATATAATGAATGAAGTTAAATCAAACTATCTGGGCACTGAATATCAAAGACTCTTAGGTAAATTAAATGCCAAACACATGTCTAAAAGATGACACAAGACATGAGAAGAGAGACACAGTGACAGTAACAGAAACTCAGAAAAAAAGGGCAAAGTTACATTTCACAGACTCATACTAAATAGTCAGTCATTAAAAAAAAAAAAGCTAACAATGAAGAGATAATTGGGCTACATATCCAAAGTTCTAACAAGAAATAACAGTAAAATTTTCCTTCAACATTAATAACAAAAATTGCCGACTCAGTAGTAAGACCAGAAATGTGAATTAACCTTGACCCTCGAGATCTCTGACATTGGGTTACCAACCAGGCAGCATACATTAGCTGATATGAGACTCCCAACTCATATACAACAGAGGACTGTCAATTATGGGTTCCCTCAGAGAAGATGCACCAAACCCTCAAGAGACTGTAGGCCGCTGTGACTGGAGATGTCTGGTGTGATAGGAGTGGGGAGGTGGGGAAGTCCTCATAAAGATTAGTTGGCAGAGGAGGTATGGGATGTGGAACGGTCAGAGGGTGGACCAGGAGGGGGATAAAATCTGGGTTATAAAAAAAGAGAGAGAGAGAGAGCTCCTTTTTCTCCCAAACCCCATGGTAAAGAGAGCTCACCACCGATCAGGTGAGCACTCCTGAGACTGCAGAGCGGGAAAGACCACCAATACTGCTCACCCTGGCCATATCCCTGGCCCAAGAAGAAACTGTATAGGGCCTCTGGGAACCAGAAGAGAGGGGCACTCAAGGGGCAGGTCCCCTGCAGTCCAGACACCGCCCGGATCTGAAGGGACTTGATCAAAAGCTCCCTGCACCCAAATTCCGTGGGAGGGAGAGCTAAACCTTCAGAGGGACAGACACACCTGGGAAGCCAGAAAAGACTACACTCTGACCATATTTCTGACTCCACAGGAAAACACTTAATGCCATCTTGGACCCTAGTGCACGGGCGTAGGCCCTCCTGGTTGCCAAATTCACAGAGAGCTCAAAAGCAACCCACCAGGAGCAACTTCAGCCTCAGAACCACAGGTAAGACAAACTATTCTGCTCCAAGTGACCTACCTGGTGGACTCAGGACACACACCCACAGGTACAGCTGAAGACCAGTAGACAGGAAAGACTACACATCTGAGAGCAGAACATTCTGTTCCCATAACTGGCTAAAAGAAAACAGGAAAACAGGTCTACAACACTCCTGACACACAAGCCTATAGGACTGTCTAGCCACTGTCAGAAATACCAGAAGATACACCACAGAAACATGATGCCGAGAGGCAAGCGCAGGAAACCAAGCAACAGAAACAAAGACTACATGGCATCATCAGAGCCCAATTCTCCAACTGAAGCAAACATCGAATATCCAAACATACCAGGAAAGCAAGGTCTAGATTTAAATTACATTTAACGATGATGATGGAGGACTCCAAGAAAGACAAAAAAAAACTCCCTTAGAGAAATGCAGGAAAATATAAATAAACAAGTAGAAGCCTATAGAGAGGAATACCAAAAATCCTTGAAAGAATTACAGGAAAACACAATCATACAGGTGAAGTAATTAAAAATGGAAATAGAAGCAATAAAGAAAGCACAAAGGGAGACAACCATGGAGACAGAAAACCAAAGGAAGAGACAAAGAGCCATACATACAAGGATCACCAACAGAATACAAGAGATAGAAGAGAGAATCTCAGGAGCAGAAGATCCCATGGAAATCATCAATACAACTGTCAAAGATAATGTGAAACAGAAAGAGTTACTGGTCCAAAACATACAGGATATCCTGGACTCAATGAGAAGATCAAAGCTAAGGATAATAGGTATAGAGAGAGTGAAGACTCCCAGCTCAAAAAACCAGCAAATATCTTCAAGAAAATCATAGAAGAAAACTTCCCAAACCTAAAGAAAGATATGCCCATAAGCAGACAAGAAGCCTGGAGAATTCCAAATAGATTGGACCAGAAAAGAAACTCCTCCCATCACATAATAGTCAAAACACCAAATGCACAAAATAAAGAAAGAATATTAAAAGCAGTAAGGGAAAAAGGTCAAGTAACATATAAAGGCGGACCTTTCAGAATCACACCAGAATTCTCACCAGAGACTATGAAAGCCAGAAGATCCTGGACAGATGTCATACAGACCCTAAGGGAACACAAATGCCAGTCCAGGTTACTGTATCCTGCAAAACTCTCAATTAACATAGATGGAGAAACCAAGATATTCCATGACAAAACCAAATTTACAAAATATATTATTACAAATCAAGCGCTACAAAGGATAATAAATGGTAAAGCCAAATATAACAAGGAAAGCTACACCCTAGAAAAAGCAAGAAACTAATTGTATTGGCAACAAAACAAAGAGAAGAAAAGCACACAAACATAATTTCACATCCAAATATGAATATAACATGAAGCAATAAGCACTATTCCTTAATATCTCTCATCCTAAATGGTCTCAACTCCCCAATAAAAAGACAGAGATTAACAAACTGGATACTCAAAGAGGACCCTGCATTCTGCTGCCTACAGGAAACATACCTCAAAGACAGACACTACCTCAGGGTGAAAGACTAGAAAAAAACTTTCCAAGCAAATGGTCAGAAGAAGCAAGCTGGAGTAGCCATTCCAATACTGAATAAAATCGATTTTCAACTAAAACTCATCAAAAAAGATAAGGAAGGACACAAGGACACATTATATTCATCAAAGGAAAAATCCACCAAGATGAACTCTCAATGCTAAATATCTATGCTGCAAATACAAGTGCACTTACATACATAAAAGAAACCTTACTAAAGCTCAAAGCACATGTTGCAACTCACACAATAACAGTAGGAGATTTCAACACCCCACTCTCATCAATGGACAGATCATGGAAACAGAAATTAAACAGAGACATAGACAGACTAATACAAGTCATGGACCAAAAAATATTTATAGAACATTCTATCCTAAAGCAAAAGGATAAACATTCTTCTCAGCTTCTTATGGTACTTTCTCCAAAATTGACCATATAATTGGTCAAAAAACGCGCCTCAACAGGTATAGAAAGATAGAAATAATCCCATGCGTGCTATCAGACCACCACGGCCTAAAGCAGGTCTTCAATAACAATAAGGGAAGAACGCCTACATATATGTGGAAATTGAACAATGCTCTACTCAACGATAACCTGGTCAAAGAAGTAATAAAGAAAGAAATTAAAGACTTATTCAAATTTAATGAAAATGAAGGTACAACATACCCAAACTTATGAGACACAATGAAAGCTGTGCTAAGAGGAAAACTAATAGCTCTGAGTGCCTGCAGAAAGAAACAGGAGACAGCATATGGTCAGCAGCTTGACAGCACACCTAAAAGCTCTAGAACAAAAAGAAGCAAATACACCCAGGAGGAGTAGAAGGCAGGAAATAATCAAACTCAGAGCTGAAATCAACCAAGTAGAATCAAAAAGGACCATAGAAAGAATCAACAGAACCAAAAGTTGGTTCTTTGAGAAAATCAACAAGATAAATAAACCCTTAGCCAGACTAAGGAGAGGACACAGAGAGTGTGTCCGAATTAACAAAATCAGAAATGAAAAGGGAGACATAACTACATAATCAGAGGAAATTCAAAAAATCATCAGATCCTACTACAAGCTATATTTAACAAAAGTTGAAAATCTGCAGGAAATGGACAATTTCCTAGACAGATACCAGGTACCAAAGTTAAATCAGGAACAGATAGAACATTTAAACAACCCCATAACTCCTAAAGAAATAGAAGCAGTCATTAAAGGTCTCTCGACCAAAAAGAGCCCAGGTCCAGACGGGTTTAGGGCAGAATTCTATCAGACCTTCATAGAAGACCTCATACCAATACTATCCAAAATATTCAACAAAATTTAAACACATGGAGCACTACCGAATTCCTTCTATGAAGCCACAATTACTCTTATACCTAAACCACACAAAGACCCAACAAAGAAAGAGAACTTCAGACCAATTTCCCTTATGAATATCGATGCAAAAACACTCAATAAAATTCTCGAAAACCGAATCCAAGAGCACATCCAAACAATCATCCACCATTTTCAAGTAGGCTTCATCCCAGGCATGCAGGGATGGTTTGATATACGGAAAACCATCAACGTGATCCATTATATAAACAAACTGAAAGAACAAGACCACACGATCATTTCATTAGATGCTGAGAAAGCATTTGACAAAATTCAATACCCCTTCATGATAAAAGTCCTGGAAAGAACAAGAGTTCAAGGCCCATACCTAAACATAGTAAAGCCATATACAGCAAACCAATCATTAACATTAAACTAAATGGAGAAAAACTTGAAGCAATGCCACTAAAATCAGGGACTAAACAAGACTAACCACTCCCTCCCTACTTATTCAATATAGTTCTTGAAGTTCTAGCCAGAGCAATCAGACAAAAAAAGGAGATCAAGGGATACAGATTGGAAAAGAAGAAGTCAAAATATAACTATTTGCAGATGATATGATAGTATATTTAGTGATCCCAAAAGTTCCACCAGAGAACTACTAAAGCGGATAAACAACTTCAGCAAAGTGGCTGGGTGTAAAATTAATTCAAATAAATCAGTAGTCCTCCTCTACACAAAAGAGAAACAAGCCGAGAAAGAAATTAGGGAACCGACACCCTTCATAATAGACCCAAATAACATAAAGTACCTCGGTGTGACTTTAACCAAGCAAGTAAAAGATCTGTACAATAAGAACTTCAAGACTCTGAAGAAAGAAATTGAAAAAGACCTCAGAAGATGGAAAGATCTCCCATGCTCATGGATTGGCAGGATTAATATATGAAAAATGGCCATTTTACCAAAAGCGATCTACAGATTCAATGCAATCCCCATCAAAATACCCATCCAATTCTTCAAAGAGTTAGACAGAACAATTTGCAAATTCATCTGGAATAACAAAAAACCCAGGATAGCTAAAACTATCCTCAACAATAAAAGGATTCTGGGGGAATCACTATCCCTTAACTTAAGCAGTATTACAGAGCAATAGTGTTAAAAACTGCCTGGTATTGGTACAGAGACAGACAGACAGACAGACCAATGGAATAGAATTGAAGACCCAGAAATGAACCCACACACCTATGGTCACCTGATTTTTGACAAAGGAGCCAAAACCATCCATTGGAAAAAAGATAGCATTTTCAGCAAATTGTGCTAGTTCTACTGGAGGTCAGCATGTAGAATACATATAGATACATGCTTATCACCCTGTACAAACCTTAAGTCCAAGTGGATCAAGGACCTCCACATAAAACCAGATACACTCAAACTAATAGAAGAAAAAGTGGGGAAGCATCTCGGAACACATGGTCAGTGGAGAAAATTTCCTGAACAAAACACCAATGACTTATGCTCTAAGATCAAGAATCGAAAAATGGGATCTCATAAAACTGCAAAGCTTCAGTAAGGCAAAGGACACTGTGGTTAGGATAAAATGGCAACTAACAGATTGGGAAAAGATCTTTACCAATCCTAAAACAGATAGAAGGCTTATATCCAAAATATACAAAGAACTCAACAAGTTAGACTGCAGGGAGTCAATAACCCTATTAAAAAATGGAGATCAAAGCCAAACAAAGAATTAACAGCTGAGGAATGCAGAATGGCTGAGAAACAGCTAAAAAACTGTTCAACATCTTTAGTCATAAGGGAAATGCAAATCAAAACAACCCTGAGATTTCACCTCACACCAGTGAGAATGGCTAAGATCAAAAACTCGGGTGACAGCAAATGCTGGCGAGGATGTGGAGAAAGAGGAACACTCCTCCATTTTTGGTGGGATTGCAGACTGGTACAACCATTCTGGAAATCAGTCTGGAGGTTCCTCAGAAAATTGGACATTGAACTACCTGAGGACCCAGCTATACCTCTCTTGGGCATATACCCAAAAGATGCCCCAACATATACCAAAGACACATGCTCCACTATGTTCATAGAACCCTTATTTATAATAGCCAGAAGCTGGAAAGGACCCAGATGCCCTTCAACAGAGGAATGGATACAGAAAATGTGGTACAGCTACACAATGGAATATTACTCAGCTATCAAAAACAATGACTTCCTGAAAACCATAGGCAAATGGATGGAACTGGAAAATATCATCCTGAGTGAGGTAACCCAATCACAGAAAAACACACATGGTATGCACTCATTGATAAGTGGCTATTAGCCCAAATGCTTCAGTTACCCTAGATGCACAGAACACATGAAACTCAAGAAGGATGACCAAAATGCAAATGCTTCACTCCTTCTTTAAAAGGGGAACAAGAATACCCTTGGCAGGGAATAGGGAGGCAAAGTTTAGAACAGAGACAGAAGGAACACCCATTCAGAGCCTGCCCCACATGTGGCCCATACATATACAGCCACCAAACTAGATAAGATGAATGAGGCAAAGAAGTGCATGCTGACTGGAACTGGATGTAGATCTCTCCTGAGAGACACAGCCAGAATACAGCAAATACATCGGCAAACAGTTCAGCAAACCACTGAACTGAGAACGGGAACCCCGTTGAAGGAATTAGAGGAAGGACTGAAAGAGCTTGAAGGGGCTCGAGACCCCATATGAACAACAATGCCAAGCAACCAGAGCTTCCAGGGACTAAGCCACTACCTAAAGACTATACATGGACTGACCCTGGACTCTGACCTCATAGGAAGCAATGAATATCCTAGTAAGAGCACCAGTGGAAGGGGAAGCCCTTGGTCCTGCTAAGACTGAACCCCCAGTGAACGTGATTGTTGGGGGGAGGGCGGTAATGAGGGGAGGATGGGGTGGGGAACACTTATATAGAAGGGGAGGGGAGGGATTAGGGGGATGTTGGCCTGGATACCGGGAAAGGGAATAACAATCGAAATGTAAATAAGAAATACTCAATTAATAAAGAGAAAAAAAGAAACACATCTTGAGTAAAGTTTGTATAAAGTCACACTTTACACCTACAGAAAGAGGGAAATAGGATAGGATATTTTTATATAAAGAAAATAGAATTTATATCAAGAGCAGAAAATGAAGTAATTATAAAATAAAGGAAATAACTTAAAAGAGGAGGAAAATCTCAGGTTTCTGTCTCTTTTTACTGGACAGTGCTGAGTATAAGAAATGTAGGATCAGAATGTCTTTTCACTCATCTTCACCACGGTCCCTGCTGGTTGATGAGGGGCATTTTTTCACTATTATCCTGAGGCAAATATGATGTCATTTTTATTGCACCTGGTGAGGCCAGAAGCATAACACTTTAAGTGTAGACAATGAGTTCAGGTGACAATGTTCCCAGGTACAACCAATATTTCTGGTTTCTTAGCAGTTCTCTCTCACAAAGTACTAACTTATTTAACAGCTTTACTACATCAAGGAAGGATGTTTTTGTTATGTTCTGAATCACTCTTGGAGGAACAGGAATATGTTATATGCTGCAATAATCTCCCACATCTCAAGGGTCCACTCTGCTGATCTTGAGTGTGATATTTGTAACTGGGCCACTGCCACAGTACATGTTTGGGACCCCTGAAAATTGGTTTAAAACCCTGTAGACTAGGGGCTATAGAGATTGGTCTGCCTTCTGCAGGTACTAATATGAAAAGGTATATCGACTTCTATGTAAGAGGCTCTGATTAGATCTGTAAGAAATAAAGTGTTGATCTCTAAGGCTAAAGGGCAGGGACAAAAAGGTTGGGTCACCACAACATCACCAATGGAAGCTGAAATTATGAAAAGTGCAAATTCATGGACAAAATTTGAGAACAATCTTTGCTGTTGCTTTCTAGATGTTTCTTTCAGCTAACATATGTCTTTTACTACAGTTTTTCAGACATTAAAATTCCCTTTTGATAAGACAAATGAAAAGAATGGTCTAAGGTGCTTCTAAGAATAAATTGTGTGGTTTTTGGAATTTGAATGATGTTTTCTAGTTAATCCATTTCTCTATGAGTTTCATGAAGTCATTCTTTTTTATTCCTGAGTAGTACTCCATTGTGTAGATATACCATATTTTCTGTATCCATTCCTTTGATGAAGGGCATCTGTGTTCTTTCTAGGTTCTGGCTATGATAAATAAGGCTGCTATGAACATAGTGGCTTTTATTTTATGTTGGAGCATCACTTAGATATATGCCCAGGAGAGGTATAGCTGGGTCCTCAGGTAGTCCAATGTCTAATTTTCTGTGGAAACTCCATACTCATTTCCGGAGTGGTTGTAACAGTTTGCAAACTCAACAACAGCAGAGGAGTGTACACACTCAATCATAAGTGTATATCAAACCATAAGCTCGAATTACCCTGGATACAATTCACAGACAACATGAAGCTCAAGAAGATAGATGACCAAAGTATGGATGCTTCAGTCCTTCTTAAAAGGGGTAACAAAAATATTGATAAGAGAAGATATGGAGACAAAGCTTGGATCAGAGACTGAAAGAATGGCCATCAGAGCCTGCCCCACATGGGGATACAGCCCATACATACAGAGCCACCAAAACCATATAATATTGATGAAGCCAAGAATTGCCATACTTACAGGAGCCTGATATAGCAGTCTTCTGAGAGACTCAGCCAGAGTATGTCAAATACAGAGGCAAATGCTAACAACAAAACATTGAACCGACAACATGGAGGAATTATAGAAAGGATTGAAGGAGCTGAAGTGGCTTGCAACCCCATAAGAAAAACAATACCAACCAACCAGAGCTCCCAGGAACTAAATCACTACCCAAGGCTACACATGGACAGACCCATGGTTCCTGCTTCATATGTAGCAGAGGGTGGGCCTTTTGGGCATTGATGGGAGGTGAAGCCCTTGATCCTGCCAAGACTGGACCCCACATTATAGTGGAATGTCAGAAGGGGAGGGGGAAGGAAGGTGGTTGGGGAGGGGAATACCATTATAGAAAAATGGGAGGTGGAGGGGACAGGACTCTTACAGCAGGAAACTGGGAAAGGGAATAACATTCGAAATCTAATTAAAAAATATGCAATAAAAAAAGAAAAAATTTGTATGACCTTGTTCCATCCCTGGCATAACTTTCATAGTCAGTCATGTTATTTCCCATTTGAAACCTCTTTTGCACAGACATAAACATCACAGGCCCCATCCTAGAGAATGAGTGTCTTCTCCAACATAGACAAACCACATTTGGTAAGCAATAGGACCCAGGGTTTATCTTTCCTATACATTGTTAGTTCTCACTTTTCTTCATTCTCAGCAGAATCAAGAAAAACAATACCACTGACAACAGAAAGGGCAATCGATCACTCTAAGATGAAAACTGAGCTTTGATCTGGAAGTAAAAAAGAGTGAATTCTAACTCCAAGGAACACTATACAAAGGCCTGAGTTAGTGTTACAATAGAAAGAACCATGCTAACTACTTATGTTCTCGAATTCACAGAAAATATCTCCTATGTCAGGGTAGACAATAGTAAAACAATGTGTCCTGTTTGGTGGGAAAAGAACATGCTAATAACTGTCAATCTTGACAACATCAGAAACTTAATAAGTGCTATATTACAGAAACAAAAGAAGTAATGAAAGCAAAGAAATATCCATAAAATTGTTCTCTTTAGATTGACCATCTATATTTTTGTTCCTCTTTTCAACAGTTTTATAGAAAAGATATCTGTCCTTTTCTAAATGTTATATAAAGCGGTTAAGAACTTTGTTCCCTGTGGTCCACTGAATTAGTCTCTGTGAAAACACAAAAATAATTTTGACCCAAAATTTGCTCTATCTAAAAGAAAAGCATGAACAAAGATGAAGCAGAGATTGAGGAAATGTCCAATACATAATGAGGCCAACTTGAGTCTGATCCATGTGCAAACACTAATCTCTTACTCTATTAATGTTATTCTGCTATGCATAAAGTTAAGCATAGTTTAACTCTTTTCTAAGAGATTCTACCCAGCTGTTGATGGAAATAGATGCAGAGACTCAGAGCCAAATATTGGACAGACCTCGGAGAGTCTTATGGAAGAGTTGAGGGAATAATAGGAGGACCCCCAAAAGGGCTACAAACTCTACAAGAACTAGCAATGAAGTCTACTAACCTAGACTGTTCGAAGTTTTCAGAAATCAAGTCATCAACCAAAGAACATACAGAGGCTAAACCGAGAGGGTCTAGGCAATGTGTACTAAATGTATACCTCAGTCTTCAGCATAGTTTTCATGTGAATCCCCAAAAACTGGAGCAGATGCTGTCCCTAAAGCTATTGGCTAACAGAGGAATCCTTTCCCCTAACTGGGCTGCCTTGTCTAGCCTTAGTTGGGGACGTTGTGTTCTACCCTACAGAAACTTGATGCACCAGGGTGGTGCATGCCTAACTCATACTTGGGCAAGAAAAATAATTAAGTTACCAAGTCAAATAAAATTTACAGTTCAAGGGGGTTGTTAAGAGGAAGAGTTTCAGTGTTAAAGGAAAAAGAGAATTGGGAGTGTAAAGAAAATATAAAATAATTATTATTTATGACTATAAATTCCCATGGGATAAAATAAATTAAAAGAAAAAATGGACAGAATATGGGTTTACATTGAATGAATATACATTATATTATGTGTTTAATAGAAAGAGGAGGACAAAGTAAGTAAGAAGATATTTTATCTTAATTTATTTATTATGTGTTTTTCTATATGTGTGTGTGTTTGTATGTATGTATGTATATTTAGGCAAGTTCATGCCAATGTATATACATGAAAGCCAGAACACAATTTTGGATGGCAGTCCTCCCTGTGATGTTGGTCTAGGGAAAATATCAAGTTGTGTGCCTTGGTAGCAGGCATGTCTATAGAGAGATTGTCGTGATTAATATTCAATGTGTTAAGGGTCAGCATTATGTTGACAGTGCCAATACTTGGGCACAAGGTCCTGAGTGGCTTAAGAAATCAGTCAGAGCAAAGCACAGAGAGTAAGCCAATAAGAAGGATTCTTTATGGCTTTTGTTCCTACCTCCTAGAACCTATCCTGATGGATATCCTGTCCTTAGTTTTCTTCATGTGAAGTTGAACTATAAACTAACCCCCTTTTCTCTTCAAGTTGCTTGGGTTATGGTTTTTATCATAAGAGAGAACAATATTTTTAATCACAATTTGAAACAATCTGAAAAAAATCTTACTAAAGCTCAAAGCATACATTGAAGCTCACACAATATTAGTAGGCTATTTCAACACCCCACTCTCATTAATGAACTGATAATGGAAACATAAATTAAACAAAGACATATAGAAAAAGGAGTTATGAAACAAATGGACTTAACAGATATTTATAGAACATTTCATCCTAAAAGCAAAGAATATACCTTCTTCTCAACACCTCATGGTACCTTCTCCAGGGAACCCAGACCCAAAAGGATATGCATGGTATGTCCTCAATGATGTGTGGATGTTATCCATAAAGTATCCATAAAGTATCCATATGGGTACTTTATGGATAGTTTTCACGTTGATTGGGCAAAAATGATAGTCACAAGAGGCATAGTGAGGGGATTGGGTAGCAGTGGGGAGGTGGAGGTATATGAGGGCAGAATCAGGTATGCTGAGAGGTAAGAGAGAATATCAGGGGGCAAGGAGAGTGAATGGAAATCTGGAGAGGGTGGAGGGGCTTTTGTAAGGATTTCAAAAAAGGCCCAGTACCTGGGAGGGGGAGACTACCAGGAGTCAGTGCAGATGACATTAGCTGAGATGCCTAACCCTGGGAACATGGAACGTGAAAAGGCATCCTCTCGTTGTCAGGCAAGATCACCAATGGAGAGATAGGGATACCAACCAACACATAAAACTTTTGTCCCAACATTTTTCTTGTTTAATAAAAATGTAAGGAAAAAGATGAAGGAGAGACTGAGGTAATGGCATAATCTTTGCTGCATAGAATTCATTCACTCAAACTAACACTAAAATGCTTCAGAGTACAAAAATAACACAAGTGCATTTTCACAATCTTATAATGGATGTTAGTTCCAAATTAAGAAATGAAGTTTTTGTCTGCCTAAGGCAAAATGAATGAAGACAAAGCAGCAGAATGCATCAGTTGATAGGATGGAATGAAACCACAGTAGCTGAGGGACAGTCATAGCAGTCACTGTAGGGAGAGTGTCTGGCTTATCAAGCAGTTTATATTAATTGCATCTGCTTTTCTCATATCAAAGATACATCATTAAAGTGTCTTATTTTCAGAAATTATCTTAAGAAATTAAAGTGAGTCTGGCAAAATTAAATCAACCAATAAACAAAACAAAAATAACAAACTATCAAAACAAGTTTAAGTAACAAGTATAGAACACTGATTATAATACAGTTTTCCAGTGATGTAACCTCTTCCACATGTTACAGTCATGGAAAGATTGCTGGGAGACATGTATGTAAAAAGATAATCTATAATGTATAGAAAAAGAGCTATGTGAGAATCATGTTTCTTGGTTTTACTTTTATTTTAAATATTTTTTAACAAATTGCATGGTCATTTTTAGCTATATCTTATTCTGTTTCCTTTTTCATTTTCTTATTAGACATATTTCTTTACTTACATATCAAATGGAATTCTCTTTCCCAGTTCCCTGTCTATAAGCCAGAATCACCACCCCCTCTGCCAAGCGGGTGTTACCCCCATTCACCACCCTTACTGCACCCCCCTGACATCCCCGTGCACTGGGGGTCCAACCTTGGCAGGACCAAGGGCTTCCCCTTCCACTGGTGCCCCAACAAAACTATTCACTGCTACATAAAGAGTTGGAGCCCTGGTTCAGTCTATGTACAGTCTTTTGGTAGTGGTTTAGTCCCTGCAAGTTCTGGGTTAATTGGCACTGTTCTTCTTATGGGGTTGCAAGCCCCTTCAGCTCCTGCAATTCATCCTCTAATACACCTAAACGGGGTCCTGTCCTACAGTTCAGTGATTTGCTGCTAACATTGACCTCTATATTGCACATGCTCTGGATGAGTCCTCAGCAGAGATCTATATCCAGGCCCTTTCAGCATGAACTTTTTAGCTTCATCAACCTTATCTAGTTTTGGTGGCTATATACATAAGGACCACATGTGGGGCAGGATCTGAATGGCCGTTCCTTCAGTCACTGCTCTAAACTTAGCTTCCAAGTCTCCTGTGGATATTTTTTCCCCTTTCAAGAAGGAGTGGGAGCATCTTCATTTTGATCATCCTTCTTCTTGAACTTCCTGTGATCTATGGATTGCATCTTGGATAATTTGAGTTTTTGAGCTAATATCAACTTATCAATGAGTGCATGCCAAGTACGTTTTCCTGTGATTGCGTTGCCTCACTCAGGATGATATTTTCTAGTTCATTCCATTTGCCTATGAATTTCAAGAAGTCATTTTTTTGGTAGCTGGTTAGTACTCCATTGTGTACGTGTACCACATTTTTTAATCCATTTCTCTGTCGAAGGGCATCTGGGTTCTTTCCAGCTTCTGGCTATTATAAATAAGACTGCTGTGAACATAGTGGAGCATGTGTCTTTGTTGTATGTTGGAGCATCTTTTGGGTTTATGCCCAGGAGAGTTATAGCTGGATCCTCAGGTAGTGGAATGTCCATTTTCTGAGGAACCTCAAGACTGATTTCCGGAGTGGTTGTTCCTGTTTTCAATCCCGCCAAAAATGGAGGAGTGTTCCTCTTTCTCCACATTCTCGCCAGCATCTGCTGTCACCTGAGTTTTTCATCTTACCATTCTCACTGGTATGAGGTGGAATCTCAGTGTTTTATTTTTTTTGTTTCCATTTCTCTGATGACTGAGGATATTGAACATTTCTTTAGGTGCTTTTTGACCATTTAATAATCCTCAGCTGAGAATTTTTTAGCTCTGTACCCAATTTTAATAGGGTTATTTGGCTCTCTGGAGTCTGACTTCTTGAATTCTTTGTATATTTTGGATATTAGCCCTCTTTCACATGTAGGATTGGAAAAGGTCATTTCCCGATCTGTTGGTTGCTGTTTTATCCTAATGACAGTGTCCTTTGCCTTACAGAATTTTGTAGCTTTATAAAATCCCAGTTGTCCTTTCTTCATCTTAGAGCTTAAGCCACTGGTGTTTTGTTCAGGAAATTTTCCCCAGTGCCATGTGTTTGAGACTCTTCTCCAGTCCTTTTTCTATTAGTTTGAATGTACATGGTTTGATGTGGAGGTCCTTTATCCACATGGAGTTAAGTTTTTATATGGCGATAAGAATGGATTGACTTTCATTCTTCTACATGCTGACCTCCAGTTGAGCTACCACCATTTGTGAAAATGCTATCTTTCTTCCACTGAATGGTTTTAGCTACTTTGTTGAATATCAAGTGACCATAGGTGTGTGGGTTCATTTCTGGGTCTTCAATTCTGTTCCATTGATCTATCTGCCTGTCTCTGTACCAATACCATACAGTTTTTATGAGTATTGCTTTGTAATACTGCTTGAAGTCAGGGATTGTGATTCCCCCAGAAATTCTTTTATTGTTGACTATAGTTTTCACATGCTAGGTTTTCTGTTATTCCAAATCAATTTGCAAAATTCTCTTTCTGCCTTTATAAAGAATTGAACAGGAATTTCAATGGGTATTGCATTGAATCTGTAGATTGCTTTTGGCAAAATGGCCATTCTTACTATATTAATCCTGCTAAATATGATCATGGGAGATCTTTCTGTCTTCTGAGATTTTCCTCAATTTCTGTCTTCAGAGAGTTGAAGTTCTTGTCATACAGAACTTTCACTTGCTCAGTTAAATGTTGGGAGTGATGCCATTAAAGCTTTCCATTATTGATGTTATTATTATGGTTAGAATTAAGTATGACTGGGTTCATGGAAAATCCCCAGCCAGCTGCAGAAGACTAATACAAGATGGTGGACAAGATGAATAATGATATAATAAAGTGGTGACCTTGCTGAGAAATACATCTGACTTCAAGATACCCAATGTGATGACCTGTAACCTTTCTGAAAAACCAACATCCTGCTGACTAATTGATATGACAACCCTGTGACCTTTCTGACTTCCTATTGAGATCAGTGGACCACATGAATACTGTGTCCTTGGCCTGTGTAAATGTTTCCCACGCCCCCCTCTCTCTGTTACCCCTGTTATGATATAAATTCAGCCTTGGGAAAAAGTAAAATTGTTGTCTTGATCAGACTCTTGTCTTGGCATCCTTCTTTACATCACTTGTCTCCCATTCTCTTCCAGGTACCCTCAGGCACCCTCGTTGACAAATGGCACCCAGCATGTGGCTATTTGGAGGTCTCTTGGAGGAGAACATCATCCCCCATGAATAGACAGACCTATCTTCCTTGTTTGTCTGAACCTTTGCTCCCCCCTCGGAGCCTTTGTTCCCCCACTTCTGGCACCCATGGACTGCCCAACCTTGGTTCAGAGGCTTGGTGTGTGTTTCTCTCCTGACAATGCAGATCTCAGTGGTGAGTGATGGGACAAGCATTCTCAGTCAGCTTTTGCGACAGGACTCAGGGAGTCAGTCAGGATGCAAAGAATAGGGTTAAGAAAAAAAGATTTAAAGAAATTCTTATACTTCGTAGGAAACTTTTGTCCATAATTCCCCCAGGAGGGAACAACTGATACAAAAGATAGTGCAGAGTTAGTGATTGTTTTAGGAGTCAGCTAATCTTGTTGCTGAAGTCTGCGCTCTGTAATGGATAAAAGTTGTGTGCTTTTTGGGTTTGAGGTTGCCTCTCCCTGCGTGGATGAGCAACCCCATGTAAGTGGATTAAAAAACCTTATACCCTCATGCTATTACAGTGGTCACTTTGTCAATCTGTGCTCTGTAGGTGGTTCTCCTGAAGTAAGACCACTATGGAGTTTTACAACATTTTGGTGCATGGGCCGGGAACTGTGCTTCCCACAGACCACAATTGGTGAAGAGGTCAGGGTAAGCTCAAACAAATCTGTGTTTTGTGTTCTGTGTTAATTTCTGTTTTGTCCCTGTATCATGTCGAGTCTTTGTTTCATGTTGTCTTGTGTTGTCTGTGTCTGCTGTCTGAAGGGTTCGAATCACTTCAGAGGGGGTTGCTAGTCTCCCCACAAGAGGGGTTAGAGTCCCCTCAGTGGTCGCTGTGGGTCCTGTGAGGGGCTTACAGCTGTGAAAGGCAGAGGTGCTAATTGTCACAGACCACAGACCCTAGAGGATGCTTTAGGAGGAGAAAGGAATCTAGATGATACTCTAGAATCCTGTCCGGAGGTGGGATCAGACGGTCTGCCTCATCACAGAAGCAACTAAGGTTAAGCTGCAGTTTGGGCCAGGTATTGAAGCTATCAGACATCTGTCAAAATCGCTTACAGGACACCTTGTCTTGTTTATCTAGTTCGTTTTCTATGGTAGTGTCTTTTTGGCTTTTGTTTCATCTTTGGACTTGGACTAACAACTGTGTTTGAAATCATGGACTTAAGATTGTGTTTGAAATCATGGAACTGTTTGTTTTGTTTGTCAAAGAGTTTACTTGGTCCTCTTGGTGCTTAACTTGGAAATAATTTGCTTGAGAGAAATTGTTTTCTGCCAGGGAGTTTTCACTTTCTCTTGAGCCTCCTCCCCAAGGAGAGATGTCCCTCCCTTTGTTCCCTTTGTCCAGTCTAGCTGCTGTTAAAAGTTCATCACACATGTGTATGAAGGACTCCAGGTTAGCAAGTGACCCTGTCTGAAGCAGATATTAACAAGAACCTGAAAGTTTTGCCTTGGGTCCTGAAGAAAGGTTCTCCCTGTTGGTTAGACATTACAAGATTCTAAGGAAGAGACAACACAGAGTGAGGAAGTGTGGGACTAAGGGTGGCAGGCAAGCAGGCAGCAGCACAGCTCAGGCCAAGTCAGTGTAAGAGGAGTTTCAAGGTGATGAGCCAGCTGGGGCTGACGCTTTGACAGCAAAAAGATAGTGGATAGTTAGTGATTATTTTAAACATTATTATGAGACTTTTGGCCCTGAAAAAAATTCCAGTCACTTCCTTCAGTGGCCAGACCTTCAACACTTGCTCACAAAAGGAGAGCGTTCATTAAGAGAAGTTCTTTAAGGGAACCTGCCTTATCTGCTGGCCCTATTCCAAGAGAGGAGTTGATCTCCAGCATTAAGTCACCTTTCCCATTAGTCACCATTGACATAGAGAGTGCCTCTGATCCTATCCCCACACCAGTCAGTTCCTGCCCCTGTGGTCAAAATGCCCCAGGTTGTGGGGCAGGGAACCCCTAGAATAGTTTCAAAAAGAGTCTGCAGCAGACTGCGAGGAACTTTGTTTTGCCAGACAGAACAGGCTTTACTCTAGGATGATAAGAGGAGAAAGTCTTGGCACTGGCTCTTCAGTTTACTCCAACTGGAGGCTGTGTCCAAGGTCAGGATCAATGTTTTCTTTTCTATGTCCCTCTAACCCAGTGAGACAGGTTGGTGAAGTACTGCTACTGAAGTCCTAGAATTCAGAGGCGCAGGGATCTCTTTATTGAATATAAGAGGCAGGAAGCCCCGCTCAACTATGTACTCCTGCCTCAGGAATGGCAGCAGAAAGGGTCCTTATGCTGGTTATAATTCAATGCTGAGGTTTGTCCAAATTATTTAAAATATCT
Organism: Rattus norvegicus; assembly: GCF_021556685.1. Taxonomy (NCBI): domain Eukaryota; kingdom Metazoa; phylum Chordata; class Mammalia; order Rodentia; family Muridae; genus Rattus; species Rattus norvegicus. The sequence continues at coordinate 98,075,930 of NC_141537.1, read as the reverse complement.
AATATCAGTAAAAATTGTAATTCTCTGCCTGGTAGCATCCTTTCTGTGATATTTCACGGTAAACCTTTACAATCATGTAAATTCATTCAATTTTTAAATTTCCACATCTATCCAAAAGGGAGCAGAGTTTTAAGTATATCTGACTATTTTAATTTTGACTCATACTGTCTTTAAGAGTTAGAAGTTAATCAGAAGGAACAATTGTCTGGCCCCTCTTTTACATAAAACACACATGCTAACAAGTGTACTTATTTCTGGTTGGCTTTTTACCTTTAATTTTCCAACTTTGAGCAATCACACTGAATTCTGGTTTGTAAGAGAAAGGCAGTATTTGGATACTTCCTATGTGTTAGAATATGGTTAAAGAGAACACGAAAAAGTCGGAAAAGGCTTGGAAAAGAAAACGAGAAAGAAAAAAAGCTGAGAACTGGTATCAAAATTGGTTCTCCAACTCCCCTTGGTTGTCCACCCTGCTTCCCTCTCTGTTGGGCCCCCTAGTCGACCTTCTTTTGCTTATATACTTTGGCCCTTGGGTATTAGCCAGCTTTAATTAAACAACAGGTAGATAATATAGCAGCAAAACCTATTCAGGTGTATTATCATAGGCTACCTTTGGAGGATGCCTTTGATGAGGGCTAAGCTCACCTGCACATCTCCTCCCAGCCCAGGCAAGGACATTTTTGTCCTTCAGCCAAATGAGGCAAACATTCTTTTCTGCCTGCTGTCCTGATGCCTTTGCTGAAACATCAACAAGTTCTCACCCCTGCGTGCTGAGCTGGACAGTCAATAATGGGTAAAAGAGTGATATATTCACTAATAAAGGGCCTAAGACAGTAGGGCCGCCATTAGCTGCTGCCTTATCCCATGACGGACCCTGGCCACAAGATTCTCTTGGCCATGTGACAAATATCACTCCAACCTAAGACAGACACAGTTCCCAAGGGGCTCATTCCAGGACAGCATGGCCATTTGGCCACCTTTTCATTTGACTATAAGGAAGGGGGAGATGTTGGGAGCGATGCCCTTGAAGCCTCCCAATATTGATGATATTATTATGGTTAGAATTAAATATGACTGGGTTCATGGAAAATCCCCAGTCAGCTGCAGAAGACTAATACAAATCTGGTGGTTAAGATGAATAATGATATGATAAAGTGGTGACCTTGCTGAGAAATACATCTGACTTCAAGATACCCAATGTCAAGATGACCTGTAACCTTTCTGAAAAACCAACATCCTCCTGACTAATTGATATGACAAACCTGTGACCTATCTGATATTCTGTTGAAATCAGCTGACCACACGAATACTGTGTCCTTGACCTGTATAAACGTTTCCCACTTCCCCCCTCCCTCTGTCACCCCTGTTATGGTATAAATTCAGCCTTGGGGAAAAATAAAATTGTCGCCTTGATCAGACTCTTGTGGTCATTCTCTTCCAGGTACCCTCAGGCAGTTAAAGTCACAACAAGATATTTTATGTTATTTGGGATTATTTGCAGGGTGTCATAATTCACTAATTTCTTTTTCATTCTGATTGTCCTTTGAGTATAGGAAGGCTACAGTTTTGTTTGAATTAATGTTATACTCCGACACTTTGCTGGAGTTGTTTATCAGGTTAAGCAGTTCCCTGGTGGAACATTTGGGATCACTTAAATATACTATCATATCATCTGTAAATAGTGATAATTTGATTTTGTCCCTTGTATCCCTTTCACCTGCTTTCATTGTCTGATTGCTCTGGCTAGGACTTCGCGTACTATATTGACTAAGTAGAGAGAGAGTAGACAGCTTTGTCTAGTCCCTGATTTTAGTGGAATTGCTTCAAGTTTCTCTCCATTTAGTTTGATGTTAGCTACTGGTTTGCTGTATACTGCTTTTGCTATGTTTATATATGGGCCTTGAATTCCTGATCCTTCCAGGACTTTTATCATGGAGGAGTGTTGAATTTTGTCAAATGCTTTGTCGGCATCTAACGAAATGATCCTGTGGTTTTTATCTTTCAGTTTGTTTATATAGTGGATTACGTTGATGGATTTCCATATATTAAACCATCCCTGCATCCCTGAGATAAAACCTACTTGATCATGATGGATGATCGTTTTGATGCTTTCTTGGATTCATTTCGCAAGAATTTTATTGAGCATTTTTGCCTCAATATGCACAAGGAAAATTGGTCTGAAGTTCTCTTTCTTTGTTGTATCTTTGTGTGGTTTCAGTATAAGAGTAATTGTGATTTCATAGAAGGAATTTGGTAGTGCTCCATCTGCTTCTATTTTGTGGCATAGTTTGGACAGTATTGGTATGAGGTCTTCTATGAAGGCCTGATAGAATTCTGCACTAAACCTATTGGGTCCTGGGCTCTTTTTGGTTGGGAGACATTTAATAACTGCTAGTATTTCTTTAACAGTTATGGGGTTGCTTAAGTGGTTTATTTGTTCCTGATTTAACTTTGGTACCTCGTATCTGTTTAGAAAATTGTCCATTTACTGCAGATTTTCCAGTTTTGTTGAATATAGGCTTTTGTAGTAGGATCGCATGATTTTTTTAGTGTCCTTGGATTGTGTTGTTATATCTCCCTTTTCATTTCTGATTTTGTTAATTTGGATACGCTCTCCATGACTTCTGATTAGTCTGGATAAGGGTTTATCTATATTGTTGATTTTCTCTAAGAACCAGCTCCTTGTTTTGTTGATTATTTGTATAGTACTTTTCATTTCTACTTGATTGGTTTCAGCCCTGAGTTTGATTATTTCCTGCTTCCCACTCCTCTTTGGTTTATTTATGTCTTTTTGTTCGAGAGCTTTTATGTGTGCTGTCAAGTTGCTGATATATGCTCTCCCCTGTTTCTTTTTACAGACACTCAGAGCTATGCAAAGCTATGAGTTTTCCTCTTAGCACTTCTTTCATTGTGTCCATAAGTTTGGGAATGTTGTATCTTCATTTTCATTAAACTCTAAGAAGTCTTTAATTTCTTTCTTTATTTCTTCCTTGACCCAGTTGTCATTGAGTAAAGCATTGTTCAACTTCCATGTATATGTGGACTTAATGTTGTTATTGTTGTTATTGAAGACTAGTCTTAGTCTGTGGTGATTTGATAGGGATGCATGGAATTATTTTTATCTCCCTGTATCTGTTGAGGCTTGTTGTGTGACTGATTATATGGTCAATTTTGGAGAAGGTAGCATGAGGTGCTGAGAAGAAGGTATATCCTTTTGTTTTAGAATGGAATGTTCTATAAATATCTGTTAAATCTATTTGGTTCATAACTTCTGTTAGTTTTTCTATGTCTCTGTTAAATTTCTGTTTCCATGATCTGAGAAAGAACTAAAATATGTGAAGGGATTTGCAACAGCATAAGAAGAACCCAGTATCAAGCAACCAGACCCCCACCCCAGTGCTCCCAGGGACTAAACCACTGTCCCATGAGAACACAGGTTTGGACCTATGGCTCCATCTGCATATGTAGCAGAGGATGGCCTTGTTGGGCATCAATGGGAGCAGAGGCCCTTGGTCCTGTCAATTCTTGATGCCCCAGTGTAGCATAACATCAAGCGGGGAGGTGGAATGGAGTAGGTGGAGAGATGAGGGAACACCCTCACAGAAGGAGGGTGAGATAGTGTGTTTCTGGGATGGAAACTGGGATATGTAATTATCATTTAAAATGTAAATGAAAAGTGCATTTAAATAAAAATACACAGGAGTGAATTGAGACATCATGAAGATACTGAAGTACTTAAACAAATCACATGGTGTTGCAAGAAGGATATGAAATGCTCCCTTTCTATGCCTAGATTCACTCTATGAGAATAGTAGGCACACAAATGCTGCTGTGCCTGTCAGTGTATAGAAGTAAGAGCTATGTTTCTATAGTTTCTATAGATGTCCCAGAAATCTTTGTTGCTGCTGAATCATCCCTCACACGCACTGTGGGGAGCTACTGCAAAGTTCTCACTCTTCTTCATAGACAGCATCTGATCCATGTTGTGTTTTCATTCATCTAAGCATCATGTCCATATGTAATCCCACAGGCATCCTAAGGCACAGAGAAATGCAAATCATTCACAGATTTGAGAAGCAGTAGGAAAACCTGCAAAAGCCATGGACACTCTGTTGTACTGACCCAAAACTGCCTTTGAATGCAGGTAACAGCAACTGAAAAGAACCACAACTCAGTAGGCAGGCAAACCACACTTTTCAAAACTTCAGCCACTGGGACACTTGCATGGTTTGTTAATGTTGAATATAATTGAAGAATTACATTGAATACAATAGTATACACACTTTAAACTAAGAGCAGCCTTCAGTTGCCAGGCTACTACCTAGGCATATTTCCACAAGAAATATTTCCATATTTCCATCTTTTTTTAAATTGATCAATCATATTTATATCTTAAGTTCTCACTCAATAAAATTTTCACACAATAAACTCAAAACCAATGAATAATGATAAAATCTGCCCACCTATACAAGACAAATTGTCCTATAAAGATCCATCCCTTACGAAACATTCAAAACTACCTGTGGTCCTTTAAGGCCACACAGATCTCGGCCATCCTTCTTCTCCTTCATCTTGGTTCTTCTTCCTCTTTCTCCTCTCACTCTCCCTGCTTTTTAAAACTCTTTGCCTGTCTTACATTTTCACTGCCCAATCACAGACCTTTTCTTATCTTGTGCTTGCCCTAACCTGCATAAAGACAACAATCTACTCTTCACCCTTTCTCTCTAATTAAAAATGGAACTTTTCTCTCAAATATAAGCTGAGCACAACTATTATCATTCTGTAATTATAAAGTATAAAATGCCTATCACCCAGTCCATCATTTTATCAATTAAATAATACATTCTGTTATCTATCTTAGCTTAAGCTGGGTTTAAAATTTATGTGCTATGCCTTGGCTAGCTTATATACTACCTGAAAAATTTAATTAAATATGTATTTCCAATATTAAATAGCCTGGGTGGATTATGAGACTATAATTAGTCTTCAACCCCATCAAAAATCTGAGAATGACCAATATTATCTAAAAATATCAGAAGCCTAACATGACTTCCAGAACTAAGACAAGTTGTAGAGACAACAGCCTACCTATAGAATCACCTGTTTGCAACACACAAGAGCATCACTCTTCAGCCTTCTGGCCCAGTATCATCTGACAAACCTTTATAACACGGAATTTTGAAGGACTGATTACTGTGATTTGGCAGAGATTATCAGTTGACTATTTTGTAAGTGTGTCTTTTTCTGGACAAAATTCTGTCTCTAGATGAAAAAGGCAATTTCTGCTCAGTGGCCACCTAGCCACAATGTATTACCTCACCTGGATGTAGAGACATACAATTTCTTCTTTGAATCCACAAAAAGGAAACTGCTAGGCGTATATATATCTCAACAACAAAATAACATTAAATGTAACATTTTGTGGATTTCTGACATATTTGAAGTCAGAAAATTAATCCAGGATGTTATCTGTTAACTACTCTTACCTATTTCAAATAAATCATCTTGAAAACACCCTAACAATAAACTTAGAGCCGTGAATTTGCTAACTGGCCATTAACTCATAGGTTTAATCATTTCAGCTCAGTAATAAAACCAATTATAGGACTGGGTTACTTGTATTCTTAAGTGTGTTGTATAGATATGATGTCTATATGAGAATAACAATATTAATCCCAATTTTATATCAATAAAAATTCATACCAACTGAAATCTTATCAAATAAATTCTGTACCAATGTAAGAGATTATAACTTCAAATTAGTAACAAGTATGAGGATTTCTACCAAAGGAGATTATTGCTGTACAATTTTAGCTAACTGTTCCCTGTTAAATTTGAACCATTTCTAAATTCCCCAGAAAGACAACCTCAGAACAACCACTATCAGCCCCCCAAGTCCAGGACATTGGGTTGATAACTCTTGATAACTTCTTCAGGGTGAATATGGGTGTTGTGATATCCTGAAGGCAGGGGTGTGGAGAAAATGAGGGAGTGTTTGGCCTTAAAATGGCCACTGAACAATTGATGTAGTCTCTGATACATGTCCTGAATGGATCTGGCACAAAGTCCCTAAGAACAGGAGTTCAAACAGGTCAGTTCAGCTCATCTGACAAATTCACCAAAGCAGTACATTCTATAGAATATAAATCTCAAAACAAAATTTTAGTATCATCAAGCTATCTGTATGGATTGTTTTAGTTCATATAGGGTGTGCAGACCGGTTAGGGTGAAATGTTGTTCTTTTTTTGTTTTATTTTCTTAAATGTAGTTCTTCAGAAGGTCTACCTCTATCAAATCCCATCCACATAGCTCTGGAAGGTGTCTAGAGCCTAATCATCTTCTCTAAAACTGCAAAGACAAAACCTTTTTGACAAATCAGCATATCCTTTAGTCAGCAACCAGAAAAATTGTATCTTGCATTCTGTCCCAGAGAAATAATATTATCACAAAACTCAAAATCATGGTCATTTTGAAAATTAAAACAATCTAAAACAAATGAAGTATACAAAACAATACTGTATGAGCTTATTCTATGTCTTTCTAATCTGTCATGTCAAGAAATCAACCCAAAATTCCCATAAAGCCCATGTTAGGAAGAATAAGAGCCTGTTACAGACCAAAATATACTATTTATCTGTTAAGCTCTCTACCTGGAGCTTCAGATTTCCACTCACTAACAATTTCTTTAATATATGTCTATTATGCCCTCTGCCTGTTGCTACCAACCTCTTTTTTTCCCTGTACTAGTTGTGAATTGCAGGCAGAATCTCCCGAATGACTTGTGCAAAATCTGTGTTTTCTCCTTCTAACTATATAAAAAGTTTAATCACACTTCTATTAATACCTGCTAATAAGAAGCAGGTAGGGCTGGGGATTTAGCTCCGTGGTAGAGCGCTTACCTAGGAAGTGCAAGGCCCTGGGTTCGGTCCCCAGCTCCGAAAAAAAAAAAAAAAAAGAACCCCAAAAAAAAGAAGCAGGTAGCTTGTCAAACCAGGAGCCCATGTTAGAGAGAGTAAGAGTATCCTGTAACCTTCCTGGTTGCTGCCGCTGCAGAGAGCCCGTGGGCAGCACCCCACGAGCGAACTTGAGACCCGGGACCACAGGTAAGACCAACTTTTCTGCTGCAAGAAAGCTGCCTGGTGAGCTTGGGACACAGGGAAGCAGAATTCCTCTAGGACCGGGCACGTTCTGTGTTTACCGGAAGTCCCACACCCGCGGATCCCGGCCTGCAGCAGCTCTCTGCCCCCAGACCCTGTGAGAGAGAGACCCAACGGCCTGGTCAGGTGGGCACTCCTGAGGCTGCAGAGCGGAAGAGACCACCAACACTGCTTACCCCTGCCCACATCCCTGGCCCAAGAGGAAACTGTATAAGGCCTCAAGGCTCCCGTGGGGGAGGGCCCAGGAGCGGCAGGACCCCTGCCTGAGACACCACCAGAATCTGAAGGAAACAGACCGGATAAACAGTTCTCTGCACCCAAATCCCGTGGGAGGGAGAGCTGAACCTTCAGAGAGGCAGACAAGCCTGGGAAACCAGAAGAGACTGCTCTCTGCACACACATCTCGGACGCCAGAGGAAAAAGCCAAAGACCATCTGGAACCCTGGTGCACTGAAGCTCCCGGAAGGGGCGGCACAGGTCTTCCTGGTTGCTGCCACTGCAGAGGCCCGTGGGCAGCACCCCACGAGCGAACTTGAGACCCGGGACCACAGGTAAGACCAACTTTTCTGCTGCAAGAAAGCTGCCTGGTGAACTCAAGACACAGGCCCACAGGAACAGCTGAAGACCTGTAGAGAGGAAAAACTACACGCCGGAAAGCAGAACACTCTGTCCCCATAACTGACTGAAAGAGAGGAAAACAGGTCTACAGCACTCCTGACACACAGGCTTATAGGACAGTCTAGCCACTGTCAGAAATAGCAGAACAAAGTAACACTAGAGATAATCTGATGGCGAGAGGCAAGCACAGGAACCCAAGCAACAGAAACCAAGACTACATGGCATCATCGGAGCCCAATTCTCCCATCAAAACAAACATGGAATATCCAAACACACCAGAAAAGCAAGATCTAGTTTCAAAATCATATTTGATCATGATGCTGGAGGACTTCAAGAAAGACGTGAAGAACTCCCTTAGAAAACAAGTAGAAGCCTACAGAGAGGAATCGCAAAAATGCCTGAAAGAATCGCAAAAATCCCTGAAAGAATTCCAGGAAAACATAAATAAACAAGTAGAAGCCCATAGAGAGGAGACACAAAAATCCCTGAAAGAATTCCAGGAAAACATAAATAAACAAGTAGAAGCCCATAGAGAGGAGACACAAAAATCCCTGAAAGAATTCCAGGAAAACACAATCAAACAGTTGAAGGAATTAAAAATGGAAATAGAAGCAATCAAGAAAGAACACATGGAAACAACCCTGGATATAGAAAACCAAAAGAAGAGACAAGGAGCTGTAGATACATGCTTCACCAACAGAATACAAGAGATGGAAGAAAGAATCTCAGGAGCAGAAGATTCCATAGAAATCATTGACTCAACTCTCAAAGATAATGTAAAGCGGAAAAAGCTACTGGTCCAAAACATACAGGAAATCCAGGACTCAATGAGAAGATCAAACCTAAGGATAATAGGTATAGAAGAGAGTGAAGACTCCCAGCTCAAAGGACCAGTAAATATCTTCAACAAAATCATAGAAGAAAACTTCCCTAACCTAAAAAAAGAGATACCCATAAACATACAACAAGACTACAGAACTCCAAATAGATTGGACCAGAAAAGAAACACCTCCCGTCACATAATTGTCAAAACACCAAACGCACAAAATAAAGATAGAATATTAAAAGCAGTAAGGGAAAAAGTTCAAGTAACATATAAAGGGAGACCTATTAGAATCACACCAGACTTCTCGCCAGAAACTATGAAGGCCAGAAGATCCTGGACTGATGTCATACAGACCCTAAGAGAACACAAATGCCAGCCCAGGTTACTGTATCCAGCAAAACTCTCAATAACATTGATGGAGAAACCAAGATATTCCATGACAAAACCAAATTTACACAATATCTTTCTACAAATCCAGCACTACAAAGGATAATAAATGGTAAAGCCCAACATAAGGAGGCAAGCTATACCCTAAAAGAAGCAAGAAACTAATCGTCTTGGCAACAAAACAAAGAGAATGAAAGCACACAAACATAACCTCACATCCAAATATGAATATAAAGGGAAGCAATAATCACTATTCCTTAATATCTCTCAATGTCAATGGCCTCAACTCCCCAATAAAAAGACATAGATTAACAAACTGGATACGCAACGAGGACCCTGCGTTCTGCTGCCTACAGGAAACACACCTCAGAGACAAAGACAGACACTACCTCAGAGTGAAAGGCTGGAAAACAAATTTCCAAGCAAATGGTCAGAAGAAGCAAGCTGGAGTAGCCATTCTAATATCAAATAAAATCAATTTCCAACTAAAAGTCATCAAAAAAGATGAGGAAGGACACTTCATATTCATCAAAGGAAAAATCCACCAAGATGAACTCTCAATCCTAAATATCTATGCCCCAAATACAAGGGCACCTACATACGTAAAAGAAACCTTACTAAAGCTCAAAACACACATTGCACCTCACACAATAATAGTGGGAGATTTCAACACCCCACTCTCATCAATGGACAGATCATGGAAACAGAAATTAAACAGTGATGTCGACAGACTAAGAGAAGTCATGAGCCAAATGGACTTAACGGATATTTATAGAACATTCTACCCTAAAGCAAAAGGGTATACCTTCTTCTCAGCTCCTCATGGTACTTTCTCCAAAATTGACCATATAATTGGTCAAAAAACGGGCCTCAACAGGTACAGAAAGATAGAAATAATCCCATGCGTGCTATCGGACCACCACGGCCTAAAACTGGTCTTCAATAACAATAAGGGAAGAATGCCCACATATACGTGGAAATTGAACAATGCTCTACTCAATGATAACCTGGTCAAGGAAGAAATAAAGAAAGAAATTAAAAACTTTTTAGAATTTAATGAAAATGAAGATACAACATACTCAAACTTATGGGACACAATGAAAGCTGTGCTAAGAGGAAAACTCATAGCGCTGAGTGCCTGCAGAAAGAAACAGGAAAGAGCATATGTCAGCAGCTTGACAGCACACCTAAAAGCTCTAGAACAAAAAGAAGCAAATACACCCAGGAGGAGTAGAAGGCAAGAAATAATCAAACTCAGAGCTGAAATCAACCAAGTAGAAACAAAAAGGACCATAGAAAGAATCAACAGAACCAAAAGTTGGTTCTTTGAGAAAATCAACAAGATAGATAAACCCTTAGCTAGACTAACGAGAGGACACAGAGAGTGCGTCCAAATTAACAAAATCAGAAATGAAAAGGGAGACATAACTACAGATTCAGAGGAAATTCAAAAAATCATCATATCTTACTATAAAAACCTATATTCAACAAAACGTGAAAATCTTCAGGAAATGGACAATTTCCTAGACAGATACCAGGTATCGAAGTTAAATCAGGAACAGATAAACCAGTTAAACAACACCATAACTCCTAAGGAAATAGAAGCAGTCATTAAAGGTCTCCCAACCAAAAAGAGCCCAGGTCCAGATGGGTTTAGTGCAGAATTCTACCAAACCTTCATAGAAGACCTCATACCAATATTATCCAAACTATTCCACAAAATTGAAACAGATGGAGCCCTACCGAATTCCTTCTACGAAGCCACAATTACTCTTATACCTAAACCACACAAAGACACAACAAAGAAAGACAACTTCAGACCAATTTCCCTTAGGAATATCGACGCAAAAATACTCAATAAAATTCTGGCAAACCGAATTCAAGAGCACATCAAAACAATCATCCACCATGATCAAGTAGGCTTCATCCCAGGCATGCAGGGATGGTTTAATATACGGAAAACCATCAACGTGATCCATCATATAAACAAACTGAAAGAACAGAACCACATGATCATTTCATTAGATGCTGAGAAAGCATTTGACAAAATTCAACACCCCTTCATGATAAAAGTCCTGGAAAGAATAGGAATTCAAGGCCCATACCTAAACATAGTAAAAGCCATATAGAGCAAACCAGTTGCTAACATTAAACTAAATGGAGAGAAACTTGAAGCAATCCCACTAAAATCAGGGACTAGACAAGGCTGCCCACTCTCTCCCTACTTATTCAATATAGTTCTTGAAGTTCTAGCCAGAGCAATCAGACAACAAAAGGAGATCAAGGGGATACAGATCGGAAAAGAAGAAGTCAAAATATCACTATTTGCAGATTACATGATAGTATATTTAAGTGATCCCAAAAGTTCCACCAGAGAACTACTAAAGCTGATAAACAACTTCAGCAAAGTGGCTGGGTATAAAATTAACTCAAATAAATCAGTTGCCTTCCTCTATACAAAAGAGAAACCAGCCGAGAAAGAAATTAGGGAAACGACACCCTTCCTAATAGACCCAAATAATATAAAGTACCTCGGTGTGACTTTAACCAAGCAAGTAAAAGATCTGTACAATAAGAACTTCAAGACACTGAGGAAAGAAATTGAAGAAGACCTCAGAAGATGGAAAGATCTCCCATGCTCATGGATTGGCAGGATTAATATAGTAAAAATGGCCATTTTACCAAAAGCAATCTACAGATTCAATGCAATCCCCATCAAAATACCAATCCAATTCTTCAAAGAGTTAGACAGAACAATTTGCAAATTCATCTGGAATAACAAATAACCCAGGATAGCTAAAGCTATCCTCAACAATAAAAGGACTTCAGGGGGAATCACTATCCCTGAACTCAAGCAGTATTACAGAGCAATAGTGATAAAAACTGCATGGTATTGGTACAGAGACAGACAGATAGACCAATGGAATAGAATTGAAGACCCAGAAATGAACCCACACACCTATGGTCACTTGATTTTTGACAAAGGAGCCAAAACCATCCAATGGAAAAAAGATAGCATTTTCAGCAAATGGTGCTGGTTCAACTGGAGGGCAACATGTAGAAGAATGCAGATCGATCCATGCTTATCACCCTGTACAAAGCTTAAGTCCAAGTGGATCAAGGACCTCCACATCAAACCAGACACACTCAAACTAATAGAAGAAAAACTAGGGAAGCATCTGGAACACATGGGCACTGGAAAAAATTTCCTGAACAAAACACCAATGGCTTATGCTCTAAGATCAAGAATCGACAAATGGGATCTCATAAAACTGCAAAGCTTCTGTAAGGCAAAGGACACGGTGGTTAGGACAAAACGGCAACCAACAGATTGGGAAAAGATCTTTACCAATCCTACAACAGATAGAGGCCTTATATCCAAAATATACAAAGAACTCAAGAAGTTAGACCGCAGGGAAACAAATAACCCTATGAAAAAATGGGGTTCAGAGCTAAACAAAGAATTCACAGCTGAGGAATGCCGAATGGCTGAGAAACACCTAAAGAAATGTTCAACATCTTTAGTCATAAGGGAAATGCAAATCTAAACAACCCTAAGATTTCACCTCACACCAGTGAGAATGGCTAAGATCAAAGACTCAGGTGACAGCAGATGCTGGCGAGGATGTGGAGAAAGAGGAACCCTCCTCCATTGTTGGTGGGATTGCAGACTGGTAAAACCATTCTGGAAATCAGTCTGGAGGTTCCTCAGAAAATTGGACATTGAACTGCCTGAGGATCCAGCTATACCTCTCTTGGGCATATACCCAAAAGATGCCTCAACATATAAAAGAGACACGTGCTCCACTATGTTCATCGCAGCCTTATTTATAATAGCCAGAAAATTGAAAGAACCCAGATGCCCTTCAACAGAGGAATGGATACAGAAAATGTGGTACATCTACACAATGGAATATTACTCAGCTATCAAAAACAACGAGTTTATGAAATTCATAGGCTAATGGTTGGAACTGGAAAATATCATCCTGAGTGAGCTAACCCAATCACAGAAAGACATACATGGTATGCACTCATTGATAAGTGGCTATTAGCCCAAATGCTTGAATTACCCTAGATCCCTAGAACAAACGAAACTCAAGACGGATGATCAAAATGTGAATGCTTCACTCCTTCTTTAAATGAGGAAAAAGAATACCCTTGGCAGGGAAGGGAGAGGAAAAGATTAAAACAGAGACTGAAGGAACACCCATTCAGAGCCTGCCCCACATGTGGCCCATACATATACAGCCACCCAATTAGACAAGATGGATGAAGCAAAGAAGTGCAGACCGACAGGAGCCGGATGTAGACTGCTCCTGAGAGACACAGCCAGAATACAGCAAATACAGAGGCGAATGCCAGCAGCAAACCACTGAACTGAGAATAAGTCCCCCGTTGAAGGAATCAGAGAAAGAACTGGAAGAGCTTGAAGGGGCTCGAGACCCCAAAAGTACAACAATGTCAAGCAACCAGAGCTTCCAGGGACTAAGCCACTACCTAAATACTATACATGGACTGACCCTGGACTCTGACCCTATAGGTAGCAATGAATATCCTTGTAAGAGCACTAGTGAAAGGGGAAGCCCTTGGTCCTGCTAAGACTGAACCCCCAGTGAACGTGATTGTTGGGGGGAGGGCGGCAATGGGGGGAGGGTTGGGAGGGGAACACCCATAAGGAAGGGGCGGGGGGAGGGGGATGTTTGCCCGGAAACCGGGAAAGGGAATAACACTTGAAATGTATATAAGAAATACTCAAGTTAATAAAAAAAAGAGTATCCTGTAACACTTAATAGTAAATTATATTGATATCATCTTTCTGTCAAGCTATCTACCTTGAGTTTCAGACCTCCACTCACTAGCAATTTTTATTTACTCATTTATTTATTTACTTTAAAAGACACATTTTCTTCTTTTGTTTTAGGTGCTTTGAAGGCATGACCAACAGCTCTACAGAAGCTAGAATGATGTTAGTCATCCATGGGAAGGTATCTCCATGAAAGGCTGCTTCCTTTTGCTCAAGAAGCAATTGCTTACATCACTGGTTAGCAACACTCAATTCAGCTCTGACACATTATTCATCTTTAATATTCAGATTCGGACAAGTCTTTCTAGAGACAGTGCAGGTTGAGTCTTTGAAACTAAGCAAGTGAAAGTTGTCACTTGGCAATATTCACCCTAAGATTCTCAGTACAATCCGACTCTTCAGCTTGTAACCTATGTTGGAAATGGAAATTTATTTTCACTTTAGACTCTTTTAGGTCCTTCTGCCTCTGTTCCCATTTCATCTTCTTTTCCTTTTTTATTGGATATTTTTTTACTTACATTTCAAATGTTATTCCTCTCCCGGTTTCCTGTCCATAAGCTCCCTATCCCATTCCCCCTTCCCCTTCTTCTATGAGGGTATTCCCCCCTCCCAACACATATTCTTCCAGCCTCCCTGTCCTGACATTTCCCTACACTCGGGGATCCAGCCTTGGCAGGACCAAGATCTTCTTCTCCCATGAGTGCCCAACAAGACCATCCTCTGCTACCTATGCAGTTGGAGCCCAGGATCTCTCCATGTATAGTCTTTGGGTAGTGGTTTAGTCCCTGGGAGCTCTGGCTGGTTGTTATTGTTGTTCTTATGGAGTTGCAAGCCCCTTCAGCTCCTTCAGTCCTTTTTCTAACTCCTCCAAAAGGGACACAGTTCTCAGTTCAATGGTTTGCTGACAGCATTCGCCTTTGTATTTGTCATGCTCTGGCAAGCCTCTCATGAGAAAGCTATATCAGGCTTTAGGCAGCATGCACTTCTTGGCATCAGCAAAGTTGTCTGGCTTTAGTGGCTGTATATGGGCTGGATCCCCCGGTGGACTAGTCTCTAAATGACCTTTCCCTCAGTCTCTGCTCTGAACTTTGCCTCTGTATTTCCTCCTGTGAATATTTTTGTACCCCCTTTGAGAAGGACTGAAACATGAACACTCACCCCCTGTGGTTATAGTCACAATTCCCAGTAACTCTTTAAAATCAAAACTCAATAAGCTGGTAATTATTCAATCAGATTTATATCATGAGTTCTCACTCTACAAAATGTCCATACAGTAAACTCTAAACCAATCAATAATAATACACACTGCACACTTGGATAAGACAAATTTTCCTATAAGGATCTATCCCTGATGAAATATTCATAAATAACTGTGGCCCTTTAAGGTCACACAGATTTGGGTGGTTCTTCTCCTCCTCCATCTTGGTTCTTCTTCCAAGAGCATCCTTAATTATAAAAACCATCAATAAAACTTGCAGAACCAGCAATTATGTGGCACAGCCATTTCTTAGATGTACAGTGCAAGTCATGAAGCCAGCGTAGCTCTTTCGACAATGTGCCAGCAAAGCTGAGCCACACTCTGTGATTGCTGACCTGATGTCCTTTATTATCAATTTGAGTCTTTGCATGTTACACTCTTTGGGGCTATTAACATAATGATTCAGACATGGCTTCTGTGACAAAATTATTTCTGAATTCCCCCAAGAAAGTCATAAATGTATTATTCCTGCTCTCAAGAAGAAACCTTAGTTGACCTTACTAGGGAATCTCCTCTGTACCTTGGAGATTGTTCTCCTCCCTTAAGGTAGTTCATGAAACAAAATAATTAGAATAGTTTCAACTCAGAGGAGTCTGTCAAGGTTCAGCAGGACAGGACAAATAATGACAACAAACCTTAGCACAGAACTCATATTACAAGGTATATGGAATTTCTTAGAATGATAACACACAAGGTAAACACAATACATATTAAACCCCTAGTAAGAACTCAGTAAAAAGCTAGAATTTCTAAGATAATATGATACTATGTATAGATGATCCAAGAATGATATAAAAGAATGCAAGAAGTATAAAGTATTAGGTTCACACCTGGTTGTTGTAATGGTAATTAATGCACTGAGTCAGATTCTATCTATATTCGAAGAATCTTGAAAGCACAACAAGCTGCCAGCCAAAGAACATGCTTGTTTGCTTGCTTGCTTGAGATAAAATGATTTGTAGAATTTTAATAATAGGGATATGGAGTTAATGATAATAATTTTTTTACCCATGTTTAACCTGAAACCCTGGGCATACAAGAAATATATATTAGAAAATGATATTATCTGTATTTCATGAAATTATGAATGTTATTGAATCTGTATAAATACATATTTTGATTGTTAGTTGGTTAGACTTGCAAAGCATCCCACTCTTCATGTCCTACTCATCCCTTCCGTTGCATGTTCCTTGTAACAATAATGGAACCCACTCATAGGGCCAGCCTCCAGCAATTATGCCAGAATCAAAGATCAACATGAAGACATAAGAAACATTGAAAAAGAAGTAAAAATAAATCTCTAAATGAATATACTGAATTTCTGTTTACATAGTCCCTTAGAAAAATAAAATCTACACAATTATTTTAAAAGGCATTTAAAATTTAATAATCGTACATATTTTATTAAAAGAAATCAACAAAAATTAAGCTCAAAGAAATAGTGAGGAACAGTTAAAATCATCAAAAATAAGCTATATTAATGACATGAAATTTTCCCAATGCAGAGACAACACAATGGCTTTTAAAAGAAGGACCAGAAATTAGTGGCACTAGAGATCTAATCAAACCACTCATCCAGCCAGATGAGTTTAGCTACAGCTCTCAGCAACTAACAATTACTCATGTTCCCCTGCCCTACCTTTCACATAGACACAGAGTGCTCTGTTCCTCTCCAGTCAGGATCTCATTGCCAAGTGGGCTATCCTAGGCAAGGAAGATTTTGTTAGGGTCTGTATTACTGTGTGAGGAGCATATGAACTTTGCCAGCAGTAATAAACTCCCAAATCCTCAGCCTCCACTCTGCTGATTTTAAGTGTAAAATCTGTCTCTGATCCACTACCACTGAACCTGTCAGGGAATCCAGAGTCAAGTTTAAACACCAGATAGATTAGTTGCTTTGGAGACCGGCCAGTCCTCTGAGATACCCAACTCAAATATGTCTTTCCATCTCTATATATGAGGCTCTGACTCAACTTGCAAGAGATGTAGGCTGGTTGTCCACTGGTAACCGACAGAGTAGAGTCTGGATCATCACAATATCACCACCAGTTTCTGAAATTAAAATAAAATAATGCAAACTCACTTGAAAGTTTCTTGAACAATCTTTGTAAATCTTTTACATTATTCCTTTCTGGTGAGATCCTGGCAGTTTTTGAGATTTAAAAATATTTTATATCAAATGATTTTTCACAAAACAGGTGACTTAAAGGTTCTAAACATCAGAGTCTACACCACTCCATCCAATCTATGTCAGAATCATGATCGTAGCACAGCTACTCTTCATATGGAATTTCTCATTAGGATATAACAAAACTTCACGTGCTTATCCTGTGACTCATCCCATCACAAATGAACAACACACATAGGCAGTCAGAGGTCACCATCCATCCCCAATCTCCTCCTCCACATTCCACTCTCCTTACCCTGGATGCAGAGCATTAACAGAAACAGGAACTGGGCAGGACTCATCATTTTGAGAAAGTGAACTTAGGAGAGTGATCAGCAAAGGCAAGAGGACAGTTGAGATTTTATCTCAGGCAAGTGATGCAAAGGCCTCCCTAGGGAGCAATACGCAAATGCTCTGGTCTATATATCAGTATACATAGAGGGGATAATTGTATGGGCTTCTTGAATGTGAAAAATAACTCAAGAAGTGAAAGTAATAGAACAAAATATGGTTACTGAAGGGAATATAACAGGATGTTAAAGCACTGTCATTGTAGTTCAAATCACTTATAAATATGGATCAACAATTTAGTCTTTCTGTATAGTTAGAAATTTGCTTAAATTTGGTCTATATACACCTGACTAAATTGCAGAAAACAGGGAATATAATTGATACACACAGCTAGTTATCATCAGGAATGAACTGAGCTCCCAGGTCTTTCTGCTTGTAGTCTCTAGTGAATTGCAAAATACAAGATGTAAGCAAATCATTCAACTCTCTTCAACTTACTGACTATACTCTAACTCTGTATTAGAAACATACTTTTTATTATAATCTTCTTTTATTAAAGAAAGAGTGTAATTCAAAAAAGTGTAAAGCATAAGCATTACAATATTTACAATACATTCATGAAAACGCAGATATCAAATTATCAACATATGACTGTAGATAAACATATACAGAGTTCTCATAATGTCAAAATCTTTTCTATCAATTTCTATAACTCTCACATTTCAGACAATCTCTGAATTTCTCGTTGTTTAGGCTTATGTATTTTTACTTATGTATTTTTCATTTCTCAAATGTCATTTGAATGAAACCATACGGTATGTGTCCTTCAGTGAATTAATTTTCACATTGTAACTGTTTCCTTAAAAGTACACTAATGTTCTTTGAATAAATAAATAATATATCTCTGCTGCTGGATCTTCTGGTAATGATAACATTTATTTTTGCATATGGATATTTTTCTTTCTTTAACTTAAGTAATTATGAATAAAGATATTATGAATGTTTTTATCAGATGAATTTGAATGTACACCTTTAACTTGAGCAGATACATGGACATGTACTTGACAGCTTCCACATGAGAAATAAAAATGACTTCACTGAATGTAAACGGCTTTATGCAGGAATGACAATATTTCATAAGTACAAACTTCTCCCAGTCATTGTGATATATTTTTCCTTTTTACTTGAGAAATAATTAAATATGAGCAATGCTCCTATGTTGATGTTTTGGGGCATAATTTCTTCCATTTTCTAGTAAGCAAAACAAAATATCGAAGTAATAATGCAATAATCAATTACTTCTTTTTTAAATCAAGTCATTTTTATTTTTTAAAAAAGTATCAGTTTCAAGCCCTTGGTCCTGCTAAGACTGAACCCCCAGTGAACGTGATTGTTGGGGGGAGGGCGGCAATGGGGGGAGGGTGGGGAGGGGAACACCCATAAAGAAGGGAAGGGGGAGGGATTAGGGGGATGTTTGCCCGAAAACCGGGAAAGGGAATAGCATTCCAAATGTAAATAAGAAATACTCAAGTTAATAAAAAAAATAGCCAGGTTGACAGCCTTGCCCAAGCACAGAAGTAATCAGAAGAGCTAATGAGTGGCATATGAGTATGAAAATGAGAGTAAAATTTGCAGCATTAAACTGCTAAGTACTATGGGTTAAAAAAAAGAAAGAAAGAAATGGTATTGCAAAAAAAGGATCAGTTTCATTTTTCTAGACATGTTTTATTCATTTTTATTAGATATTTTTATTTACATTTCAAATATTATCCCCTTTTCATAGTTTCACATCCATAAACCCGCTATCCCATCATCCCTCCCTTTCTTCTATAAGGGTGTATCCATCCACCCACCCCTTTCTGCCTCTCCACCATAACATTCCCCTACACTGGGGGATTGAGCCTTGGCAGGTCCAAGGGCATTTGAACCCATTGATGCTCAATAAGGTCATCTTCTGCTACATATGGTGCTGAAGTACATGTGTACCCTTTGAATGGTGGTTTAGTCCCTGGGAGCTCTGGTTGGTTGGTATTTTTGTTCTTATGGGGTTGCAAGCCCTTTCAGCTCCTTCAAACCTTTCTCTAACTCCTCCAGTGGGGACCCATTCTCAGTTCAGTGATTGGCTGCCAGCATCTCCATCTGTATTTGTCATGCTCTGGCACTGCCTCTCAGAAGACAGATATAACAGGTTCCTGTCAGCATGTACCTCTTGACATCACCAATAGTGACTGGGTTTGGTGGATGTATGTATGTGGGTAGATTCCCAAGTGGGCAGGTTCTAAATGACAATTCCTTCATTCATTCTCTGCTCCAACCTTTGTCTCTATATGAATATTTTTGTACACCCTTCTAAGAGAATTGAAGCATCTGTACTTTGGTCTTTCTTCTTCTTGAGCATCATGTAATCTATGAATTTTAAGATTGAATATCCATTATCAATGAGTGCATACCATGTGTGATATCATTCTTCTTTTGTGATTGGGTTACCTGACTCAAGATGATGTTTCCTAATTTTATCCATTTGCAAATGAATTTCATGAAGTCATTGTTTTTAATACATGAGTAGTACTCCATTGTGTACATGAACCACATTTCCTGTATACATTCTGTTGAAGGACATCTGTGTTCTTTCCAGCTTCTGGATATTATAAAGAAAGCTGCTATGAACATAGTGGAACATGTGCCCTTGTTATGACTTGGAGCATTTTTTGGTATATGACCAAGAGTGGAAAAGCTAGGTCCCCAGGTAGTGCAATGTTCAATTTTCTGTGGAAACTCTAGACTAATTTCCAGAGTGATTGTACAAGCGTTCCATCCCAACAACAATGGAGGAGCGTACCTCTTTCTCCACATCCTTGAGAGCAGCTGTTGTCAACTGAGGTTTTGATCTTAGCATTTCTGATTGGAGTGAGGTGGAATCTTGTTTTAATTGGCATTTTCCTGATGACTAAGGATGTTAAACATTTCTTTAGGTATTTCTCAGTCATTCAATATTCCTCAGTTGAGAATTATTTGTTTAGCTCTGTACCTCAATTTTAATAGGGTCATTTGATTCTTTGGAGTCTAACTTCTTGAGTTCTTTGTATATATTGGATATTAGCCCTCTATTGGATGTAAGATTGGCAAAGATCTTTTCCTAATCTGTTGATTGCTATTTTGTCCTAAGGACAGTGTCCTTTGTCTTACAGAAGCTTTGCAATTTTATGAAGTCCCATCTGTCGCTACTTGATCTTAAATAATTAGCCATTGGTGCTATATTAAGGAAATTTTACCCTTGGCACATGTGTTTGAGGGTCTTCCCTACCTTTACTTCTAATAGTTTGAGTGTATCTGGTTTTATGCGGAAGTCCTTGACCCTTTTGTACTTGAGCTTTGTTCTGAGCAAAAAGAATGGATCTATTTGCATTCTTCCACATGCTGACTTCCAGTTGAATCAGCAACATTTATCGAAAATGCTTTTATTTCTACTGGATGGTTTTAGCTTCTTTGACAAAGATCAAGTAACTATAGGTGTGTGAGTTCATTTCTGGGTCTTCAAGACTATCCCACTGGTCTACTTACCAGTCTCTGTACCAATACCATACAGTTTTTATCACTATTGTTCTGTAATACAGCTTGTAGTCCGTAATGGTGATGCCGTCAGAAGTTCTTTTATTGTTGAAGATAGTTTTCAATATTCTGGGTTTTATTTTTTGTTAGTCCAAATGAATTTGCAAATTGTTCTATCTAACTCTATGAAGAATTGAATTGGAACATTGATGGAGATTGCACTGAATCTGTAGATTGCTTTTGGCAAGATGGTCATTTTTTACAATATTAATCCTGCCAATCTATGAGCATAGGAGATCCTATCATATTCTGAGATCTACTTCAATTTTTTTCTTCAGAGACTTGAAGTTCTTGTCATACAGAACTTTCACTGACTTGGTTAGAGTCACCCTTTATAGTAGTCCCAAATAATATGCAATACCTTGGTATGACTCTAACCAAGCAAGTCAAGACAATTATTTTGTTTATTTTTGAACAATATGTTTATTTTTGAAAATTATTCCATAATCATATTCCTTTTGAAAATAGAGCAATTATCTCAGCATGCATCTCCTCAAAGAAAATATACATAGAGTAATTCAGTATAAAAAAATATATATACCATATTTTTGATACTGGGCATGTAAGGAAAGTGATTAATAAACTACTACTTAACTGTGAGAACGTGGCAAGGACAGAATGCTGACAAACAAAATGATCAAATGTTTGTAGGACAATCTGAATTTCATTTTACTGTTGATGAAAATGAAAATGTTAACACAAGCTTGAATAACAATCTGGTGATATTATTACAAAGCAGGTTCTTACTCTGTCATCCTGAAAGCTCTGTTCAATTAAAGCATTTAAAACCTTACTTTCATTGGAATATCTATTGCCGCTTTTTTTTTTAACATTTAAAGCCTGTATATAAACGTGATCCCTCCCTATAAGTGAACAGAAAAACAAACTTTGGAAGACCTAGCAATGGATTATAATTGGGCACAAAAAAAATGAAATGAGATATTGATATCTGAAAATCCATGGAAGGAACATAGGTGTGTATTTCATATTTCAAACCAGCCTGAATACTTAATTTCCTTATTATTCAAATGATAGGATATTCAGAAAGACACAAAACTATGATGCAGAAAAGTCATTAGTGTTTTCCTGATATTAGAGGGGAAGAGCTATGCATGGACTTCACAATATTTCAGGGCACGGTAACAGTTATGTATGTTCCACAATGGAGACTATGTCCCAATGTATACCTTTTCAGAGGCAACATCATTAATTATATGAAAGCACAGCAATGCTCTGAGGAAATCATGTTCTCTGAGTGACAACAATAGTCATCCAGACTAAATTGAACTCACATATTGCAACAAGTACACCATTTTGTTGGAAGATGTTCATATTAGGAGTGCTGAGCATGCTCAGAACATTGGGAACACATAGAATTTTATTGATTCTTGAATTTCCATGCTTCCAAAAGGAATCTAAAAGCTTTACATCTTGACAGTCATCCATAGCCAAATGTTTACAAAACAACTTTATTAGCCACTAATTTAAACTCTTAACAAGTGAAATTGAGTCAACAGAATGATGGACACTTGAGGTCCCACATGGATCTTGATAGTTTTACATTTTAACTTTTTTTACATGAACGAGTCACTATATTCAGGGTGCAAAATATTTGGGCATGTTTTTCTGAGCTGTATTGGAGAGTTCATGGAAGTCATAAAAACAAAAATGACTTTTCTTATAAAAATGGTTCACACAACATAAAAATATGATGCATTTTAGCATTGACCTCTGGGTGCCTGGAGCAGATTTCTTTGTATGGATTAGAACACTGTTCCATTGCACTTGAGAAAAAAAACAGGAACCACATAACATCTTCATTCAGACTTAAATGCCTTTGTTCTGTGTTGTGGCTCAGTGGAATTAATCGTGCTTATTATATCAGGGAAATCATTTTCAGACATGTGATTATGTAGCTGAAATGGAATAAAGTCAGTCCAGCTGGAAGGGAACATCTGGGGTTTACTTAGCTAAATGTGCCCATAACTGCAAGCCTCGTTGTACCTCAGAAATGCTCACAACCACGTAAATATCTCATGAGAGACAGATGGACAGCTCAGCTTAACACTTCTGCTTTCCATCATTGGTTCGTTATGTATCATCAAAAGTAGGGAACTACAACTCTGAGGTTAGTAACAAGTTCCACAATCTTCTAATTCCAGGTTGTTGATGCTAAGGGTAAATCCTGTCAGTGAGCTGCTACCACTGAACTTCAAGTGGATTCTAGAGATGAGATCAGTACCATATTTGATGAGGCGGAGCCTTTGAGTCAGGCTTGTTATTTTTTGGGGAGAGGGATATTTTTTTGTTTGGTTTTTTGTTTGGTTTTGTTTTTGTGTGGTTTTGTTTTAGGTTTTGTTTTTTTTTTTTTGGTTTTGTTTTGTTTTTTGTTTTGTTTTGTATTGTTTTGTTTTTGGTACCAGTGCATATGTATGGCACTGTCCTCAATGGATGACAGTTGATGGTGACTCTCTTCCCTAGCATCTACACAGGATAACTGGATACTGGATTGTTACGGTAAAATTTAAAATGTAGGTTTCTTTTACCCTGACTTGGAGCCAGATCCTTGGTGCCACATGGCATCTGTGACATATTTTCATCTCAGTCAACACAGCATCTCACCCGCTATGCTCCATCCCATATCACACTGCCAATGGCTATTCTCTTAGCCTATCAAAAATCTCTAAGCCTATCTAGTTCAGAAAACAGGTTGAGAGAATGCCACACATACATATCTCAATTCTGTGGCAGCTCACTGTGTCCAGCCACCACAAACTCTCTTCAACACCATTAAATCGCCACATGAAAAGACACACAGGACAATAATGTCTGAACCACTTGATAAGATATAATTTGCTCATCTAAGCAGCATTCTTTATGGCTTCTACTTGAGCTTCTGCCTCCTAGAACTTACCCTGCAGGCTGTCCGAACTCTAAGATTTCTTCATGCAAGGTAGAACTGTAAACTAACCCCCTTGTCCCTTCAAGTTGCTTTGGGTTATGTTTCCATCATAATAGAAAACAATATTTTATTACAATTTAAAACAATCTGACTATCCTCAGAGTTATCACTTGCTTTCTAAACACGATTAATAAAAAAAGGCTTC
Source organism: Rattus norvegicus (assembly GCF_021556685.1). Taxonomy (NCBI): domain Eukaryota; kingdom Metazoa; phylum Chordata; class Mammalia; order Rodentia; family Muridae; genus Rattus; species Rattus norvegicus. Next base: position 98,051,706 of record NC_141537.1, on the reverse strand, counting down.
CTAAGAGAAAGGTTTTTTTTTTGGGAGGATAGAAAAAAATGAACAGGAAGACTTTTACATTTTCTCCTTATTAACTCTTTTTTTTTTCATTTTATTAACTTGGGTATTTCTTATTTACATTTCGATTGTTATTCCCTTTCCCGGTTTCTAGGCCAACATCCCCCTGACCCCTACCCCTCTCCTTCTCTATGAGTGTTCCCCTCCTCATCCTCCCCCCCTGACCACCCTCCCCCCAACAATCCAGTTCACTGGGGGTTCAGTCTTGGCAGGACCAAGGGCTTCCCCTTCCACTGGTGATGTTACTAGGCTATTCATTGCTACCTATGAGGTTGGAGCCCAGGGTCAGTCCATGTATAGTCTTTGGGTAGTGGCTTAGTCCCTGGAAGCTCTGGTTGCTTGGCATTGTTGTTCATATGGGGTCTCGAGCCCCATCAAGCTCTTCCAGTCCTTTCTCTGAATCCTTCAACGGGGGTCCCGTTCTCAGTTCAGTGGTTTGCTGCTGGCATTCGCCTATGTATTTGCTGTGTTCTGGCTGTGTCTCTCAGGAGAGATCTGCATCCGGTTCCTGTCGACCTGCACTTCTTTGCTTCATCCATCTTGTCTAATTGGGTGGCTGTATATGTATGGGCCACATGTGGGGCAGGTTCTGAATGGGCGTTCCTTCTGTGTCTGTTCTAAACTTTGCCTCCCTATTCCCTGCTAAGGGTATTCTTGTTCCCCTTTTAAAGAAGGAGTGAAGCATTCACATTTTGGTCATCCTTCTTGAGTTTCATGTTTTCTGTGCATCTAGGGTAATTCGAGCATTTGGGCTAATAACCACTTATCAATGAGTGCATACCATAAGAATCCTTTTCCCATGCATAATTTCACTGAATAAGAAAAATTAAATAATGTTGCATTCTTGCTGGCTTTGAATAAAAATCTTTTCCCCACTCAGGCCTCTGTGTTACATATATAAAACAATGGAATACAAGTTCACAGAGCACTCCATGTAGGTGAACAAAAACTAGATACTCTCTCATAAAACTCAGAGTAGTATTTTTAAACCCCAGTTCCGTGGCCTTCATTAGGAGATAGTAACTAGAGACTATGATGATGGATCACAGCTACTCAGAAGAGTCAGTCTTAGAATGGAATCTCAACAAGTCAGGACAGACCAAAACATAAGTGCAAACAACCTAGGTTTTGTTAAAATAGACAAAAATACACTATAGGAAGCATAGTCAACGTATTGTGCCTGTCAGATTTGATATCTGTATGGAGAAGAATGTAAATATTTATTACCCAGAATTAAATTCAAGTTCACATGGTGAAAGAACTTAGCAAAAGTTCAGACACACTAATCCTGACAGAAGAGAAAGTAGGGCATAGCCTGAATGCAACAGCATAGGAATAAAGTGCCTAAATAGAGCACCTATGGCATAGGCACTAATATCAAAAATTAATAAATGGAAACTCGTGAAACTGAAAAGTTTCCATAAGGCAAAGGACACTATCAATAAGACAGAGAACAGCAGCCTATAGACTGCAGAAAGGTTTTCAACTACTCCACATACAATCCAGGACTAATATCCAGAAGAAGACAAAAAGAACTGAATATGCTAAATATTACCAAGTAATACAAATAAAAATGAGTTTCAGATCTGAACAAGATTTTTAGTTGAGGAATCTAAAATGGCTGGGGAATGCTTAAAGAAATGTTGACCATCCTCATTGATCAGAGAAATGCAAATCAAAATTACATAGAAGTTCCATGTTACACCTATCAGAGTGGCTAAGATCAATAACGTAAGTGACACTCACGCTGGTGAAAATGTGGAACACGCCTCTGTTACTGGTGGGAGTGCAAACGTATTCAGCCGCTATGGAAATCAATATGGTAGTTCCTCAGAAAATTGGCAATAAACTTACCAAACGACATAGTTCTACATACAACTGAAGGACATATATAAAGTTATACTCCAGCCCATTGTAAGGACACTTGCTCACCTATGTTCATAGTGGCATTTTTCATAATACCCACAAACAAACAACCTAGACGTTCATCAACCAGAGAAACGATAGAGAAATTCTTGCATATATACATAACAGAATATTACTCAGGTGTAAAAAAATGGCATCATGAAATTTGTAATAATATTGAAGGGACACTCCCCTTCCTTGGGAAGCCATATGGAAATCCAGTAGAAAGGAAATGCTGGACCCTGTAAGGGTGACCCTAGCAAGGACTCCTAGTAATGGACTATATGGAGCTTGAACGAGCCATCTTCTGTAACCACGTAGGGCTTTAAGTGGTAAAGCTGAGACACCAACCCTCCACAAAGTTGTGAGAGTGACCAACTAATGACTGGTCTCGCTTGACTCTAATAGCATAGGAGGGCATCCCATCCCCAATATTGTCTGGAATGCCAGGAAATGAAAGCTGAATAGCCCAGAGACCTAGCATAGAACCATACACTCCTAGTCAAAAGGAAATGATTCCTAATGCTATTCGGATATACTCATAGATCTGTGCATAGTCTAAATTGTCTGTCACTAGAGACATGCCTTATGACAGATGATAGGAGCACATACAGAGATGCACAGCCTAACATTATGAGGAACTAGGGGAAACCAGCAGAAGCAAGAGAGAAAGGATTGCAAGAGCCAGGAGGGCAAGGAATTCAGAGAACAAGGCCCACAGAAGCAACTAAGAAGGGCTTCATGGGGGCTCACAGAGATGAAGCAGCAGTCACAAAGCCTGAATAGGTGTCTGCACTAGATCCTTTGCATATGTTATGATTCTACAGCTTGAAGAATTGTAGGATTCCTAATAGTCATGGTGTGGGTATCTCTGACCAATTTGCCTACATTTAAGACACTTTTCCTCCTCAATTTCGTCATCATGCATTCATATGATGGATGTCTCTAGTCTCATTGTATTTTATATGTCACTTTTGGTGGATATCATGGGGGTGGTGCTGCTCTTTATTGAGGGGAAATGGAGGAGCAGTGGATGTAGAAGAGAGGGTCAATAGACCCTCTAGGAAGATGGTGGGGGTGGAAAATATACTTGGGATGTATTGAACAAATATAAGGATAACAAAGAAAAAGGAAAAACTAGCAAAAAAGTTAAATACAATATGAATTACATTTTTAAAAAAATAAAAACAAAGAAAATTTTGGAATCATTTTTTGCAGTCCTCTAAAAGGAAAGTTCATTAATCCCATGGTTGGGGTTAATGAACTTTGTAAAACTCTTATCTTTTCATCTGCTGAGCTGATACTGAATTCTGGTTAGTCAAGAGTCTGCAGGCTCACACACTGTGTTCACTACAGACAATTTCCTTCTACAGTAGGATACACACACACACACACACACACACATGTTTTTAAGGTTACTTTTATTTAATTTTATGGATAAGAATGGTTTTATTTGCAATTATGCATGACATTGTGCCTGCCTGTGCTCAGCAATGTCAAAAGGAGTCAGTAGATTCCATAAAAATGGAATTTTAAATGGTTGTGAAGCACCAGTTGCATACTAAGAAGTGCAGTCACATACTCTGGAAGATCAGCTAGTACTCCTAAAGTACATCTCTCTCTAGCCCTTCCTACTACCTCTTCCAAGATTTCCAATGTTCTTTCTCACTTTTTCTTTTGAATTTATCTGTCCTGGGTCATCCATGGTGTCACAAGTCAGAAACTTCTAAATATTCAACCTGCCTCAAAGGTGCCATTAACTTCCTTTTACTTCAACTTTTACTTCTATGAAGCTGAAAGTAATTCTTTTGTAGTTTTCAAATATCTTTGATCCCTAGCTGGGAAGAAGTTGAGAGATCTCATCATTGTAAGGATTTAGTTTTAATTAGAAATACAAATATCATGGTCTTTCAGTAATAGAATTTCTCAAGTATTTCCTTTTGCTGTACTGTCAGACTTTGGTTGTGACATCTGACAAATGCTTAGAGTGGGTGATTCATGAAGAGATGCAGATGGGACAACCAAGCCTCTCACTTCTGCTTCCTTGGGGTTTATGTTATCACTTGTATCACTGTGGGAGGATACTGTTTATGCTGTAGACAGAAATAGATTCCTGTATCTTCAGACTCCAGGCTGTTGATGGTGAGAGAATAATCTGACCCAGACCTACTGCCACTGAACCTTGATGGGACCCCATCTTCCAAGTTGGTTGCACCATAAATCATGAGCTTAGGAGATTTTTCTGGTTTCTGCTGGTACCAGCTTAAATAATTTCCAATGTCTTGACTTGCCCGACAAGTAATAGTGACTCTGTCTCCCAGAGATACAGACATGGAGGATGGAGACTGGGTCATCTGGATGTCGCATCTGGCACCTAGAATTGGAGACATAATGAATATCCACACAATTAAGCATTATGAAGGGTGACATCGCCCAAATACCAGTCAACACTATTCAGTGAAATTCCCATTTTAGTCCATTTTACCTGCAAACAAGAGCCACAAGAACCCAAGAAACTGAGTATGGGCCCTCATGTCCATGCTGAGTCCTGACTGCAATGACAATGGCTCAGTATATGTGTGACTGGTATATGAAGAAGTCCCTAAGGCTGTGCAGTGAGGACATGCAAATCAGTGGGAACCAAATGCTGAGTACAGCTCAAAGGCTTATTCATCTCAGCACTTAGCACAAGTCCAGTGTCCCCAGATGCCTGAGGTCAAATCACTTGTATATCTCCAGAAAATGAATTTCTTTTCAAGTATTTAAACATATAGATGGCATTTGTAAACTCTCTATATTTTATAAAATATTTCAAATATAAATTACTGTAATACTGAAGGAAGTCCTGTTGTCAGGGAATATACAACAGCGAAGAAACTATTAGATTTTTACCTCACTAAAATAATAAAAATTGGTTAAAAAATAGAATGTGTTCCCCATGTGAAGTGTTTGAAGTAGCATTTCTTGAACTTAAGAGCACAATTTCTCAAAACCGTATTCAATGAATTAAAACATGAGCTATTACAGTTTTAACTTTGCAAACTACAGTCCAAATAGAGTAAAAACGCAGTACATATACGTAGAACATCTTGATTCGAGCAATCTGAGTCACTTGATGTTCTGACTCCATGTGAACATGGAGGTACGTTGATGCTTACACAATAAATGGGTACTACTTTTGCTAAGTTCGTGATTCTCCATATTTTGCTCGTATCTACCATTTTTCATTATGTCTCATTGTTTGTCCGCATAAAGGGATGACTAGTGATGATACAATTGAGTACTATAATGGAAAATCCTGCTATTTTCACATTTTGTTCTTTAGCAGTAATTGGAGGTATTGTCCTGATCCAGGCACCAGCCTTGGTGTCTGTTTATGAATCAAAGTCTCCAAACAAGCTACTCTACAGATATATTTATGCATCCTTATGACACAGATACTTGAGTATCACAGATCACACATGTTTGTCTTTGTCTTGACCATTCAAGTTTATTTGTCATCAGGAGCAACAAAATATACTCAGTTTTCAATACTTTGTCCTCAAGCCAGGGAAGCCTTGAGGGTCTTTCAGAAACTAACTAATAAAGGCCTTACAATGTTGCAGCATTGGTCTGAATAAGCTGATTTTCCAAGGACCTGGACTTGAGTGATGTGTGAGAACAAATACCTAGTCCTAAGGCAGCTTCGTTAATATACAAAACACCATCACCCTCAGGAGTGCCATGCAGCAGATTTTGGATGGGTTAATAGTAATGTTGCCTTCTCGGTCTCCATCTCTGTTCTGCATTCTCTTTCTGCTGATGTCTAACAACTGTACCTGTGTTGTCTCTCTTTGATTATTGTGGCTTGAAAGACATGTCTGAGTTCTCACATGATAGCACTAAAATCTGAGTAAGATTCACACAGGACACACTCAGGTCATGATAAGAAGAGGAGGACAGTTCTTCTAAACCAAAAACAAGTGAATCATTACTTTGCAGGGCATCTGGGATCTGAATTCTTACACAGCTCCTTTAATGATATGTGAAAATATGAAAGGAATTCAACTTTCCCTTACAAACGGACCTTAGATTGCATTAAGTACTAAATGATTTTGTTTTGGGTTATATCTTCCTAGGAAAGTTTGAACTTACGGTATAATAGTGAGCATTGCTGCCTTCTGTAAAACATTCAACAACCTCTTAAGAGACTCTAACTTGCAAAATTGAATAAATACCTGAACACGTTGAGGTTTGTGTGTCCCATTATTCTTTTGATTAATAAATAGGCCTTTTGATTTTTTGGACTTAAAAAAAATCATGTTTTTAGGAGAGCATACAAGCTAATAATTTGGGAATAATGGACCTCACTGAACCTTCCTATAACTAACGAGATCTAGGCTATAGATGTTTTAAATTGAAATTGACATGTCAAAAGGATTTGTAAGGTATTGTTAAGTTATGAGATGGAGATGACAGGAACATTTTGAAATATATGACTGATAAATATAATCACATGTGCTTTTCTGATTGGGAGAAAATTAGTTGAGCTATACATAGTTGTGTTACAATATAAAAAACTTTTGGAGGATAGTGGCCATTGTTCAGACTAAGCTGGTACTTTCTTGTAAGAATAGTGTTAGCATTAGACTCTGCTCTCTGGAGTCTAGAGAATGCTCACAGAACTTCTTATCCTTGAGGTTAATTCAAGAGATGACTAACATCTTGAACAGTCAGTTAATTATATTTTTAATCAGTTCTGAAGCTATTGACATTTATCCAAAGAAAAACAATTGAAAACACTATCTTTGACTTCCCTAATCTATGACATTCCTTAATTCTCCAAAATTTCTAGAATTGGTATCAGATAGTGATATTGTGAAAAGCACTTTAAGATGAGAGAGTTTCAGAGTTATGTGTGGCTATAAAACACTGATGGTGATCTGTGAATATCTCTGGGATAAATAACTTGAACATAAATTTAAAGAAGGACATGGCTCCTTTTTCTCACAAAACCTCAAAATCTGCCTATCATTACTCCAATGAATGTTTCTGGCCCTGAGCTGACAAAGAACATGGTGGTTGAGCAAACATAAGTACAGTAGCTTTGTTAAAGAATGAAAGGATGGATACAATACAGAATGACCAGGAGAAATTAAAGAATAATTGTTAAAAACAAAAACAAAAATCAGAAAACAAAAATCAAAAAGTACCTTTTCTTCAGAAACACTATGCAGTTATTTTTCCTCTAAGTAGTCTCTTATTTTCTTCAACTTCCTAATGTTTCCTAATGGTATAATTTAATAAAGATTAACTTTTCAACTGGGCATTCGAAAACACTATACATTCAAACTATAGCATTACTTCTCTTACACCCAAATGTTCATCCTTGTCTTAAATTTAAAAAAATACATTGAGACAAATTATGACTCTGTCAATAATTACAGCTCTTGCATTTTGTAAAAGTGAAGTCAAAAGTTCCCTGGCAAACTCAAAAATGGTTTTAGCTGTGATATCATATACAACCTATACAAAGAGAAGCTGGTTTTTGTACTAAATGTATGTAATGATGGAAATCATGACACTTATGAGGAAGATATTCTGTGTGAACATAGCCTCTTCTACTTATAGAGATTATGTCTAAAAAGTAAGGAAATAAGTAAAGCGAAAATAAGCTATACATTTACAATAGAGAATGAAACATGGTAAACATTTTCATTTCTAAAACAACATATTAAAAAATCTCAATCAACAAGTGAACGAAAACAAGGCCATAACCAAACAGTCTAAAAATAAATTATGAGGCAACCTGCAGAGCATAAAGTAGTTGACAGGAAATCGCACAAGATTGGGTCATCCTAAAACTGAGACTTTGCCCTCTCTATCCATGAGTTTCTGTCTTGGGTTGGCTCCCTTTCTGACTACATTTTTTAGCAAAGACATTGCACATTTTTCGCATCAGTTTCTTCCTAGAGAATCTGTTGTATCCTTGATTCCATCATTAGGAAACTATTTACCTCCTTCAGAAACACTCTACAGGGATTTCAAAGGTGCCTTATACATACATATACACATACACATACATATACCTACAAATACATATTGCCTTAGAGACATTACAGTGAGATCTTGAAGGAGGCCTTAAAAACCCCAAAATTGTTGCATTCTCCATTTCTGCAAAACCAGCATCAAGTGGCAGTGACTCTGTAGTTGTACAAAGGTGCCCTCACTATATCAGACAAGAGGCAAGAGAGTGCATGCACCAGAATAGTGTACCAAATAAACCATCAGGACTATACCCTCATATAATCCAATTCAGTCATTTTCCTTCAGATCCCACAGAATCCAAAAGCAATAGGACCTGAGGAAGATTCCACCCACATACCTGGGACACACTGAAAACCTGAAATGTAACAATTGAATTAAATACTTCTATTACATTTTAATAGCTGGGAAGGTGAGAATCTAAATATAATATTCAGAGGAGACCAAAGTTTTCCTTCTTTTTCTTTTACATTATTGATTCTTCAAGAATTTTGTAAGGTGTCTTTCAAGCATATTTATTCAAAATTCATGTGTAACCACACTCTTTCAAAATAATCACTCACCTACTCACCTTATCCTCTTTCTTACCTTGTAACTTTTTTTCATTTAAGACATGCTATATTTATGATATCTCCTAATTTGTGGAGTCAATGAGTCAGAGAATTAATTAATTAAATTAATTAATTAATTAAATGAAAGAAAGTGCATACAGTAAGATAATATGACATGTGCCATGCTCCCAGTTCTGGACTAGCTGCATTTCCAGTTTCGAAGGAAATAAGAGACTCATGTTTTAAACACTGGCCTCAAGAGGGATTCAGCATATGGTATATAGCAAACAAAAAAAGATATTTTTCCTGTAGTCTAAATCTGGTTTTGTCTTTTCTGACATTCTATAGGTTTGACTCACCTAGTGGATAAATGTGTCCCTAAGTAAAGGAGCAGTAAAATGCATATTACTGCTGATTAATCTTTCAAGCCCCAATTATTAAAGAGAATCATACTGAGGCCTATGTACAATGTAGTCATGTAACATACAACTGGACAATGATAGCTAGTGCTATATGGGCAAATGTTTCTGAAAAAAAGAATCATGTCTTCCACTGAGCTTTCTGCTATTTGATTCTATTATAAGAACTTCAATGGTTGTGGAGAAGTGAGAATGTCACAGGTTCAGGAACTAATTTCAATTTACCTTGGGCAAACTTTAGAATCCTAAACAACCACTCTCCCTTGATACCTCTCTGTCTGACCCAAAGTTCTTGTGACTAACAAGTAACTTAACAAACCATAAACTACCATCAATCACAAGACTAAGTAAGAATACTGTCAGCATCTAAGGCCTACCAGGATTTCCCCCACTTTACTTTAATACTTCTATTAATGTTTACACCAATGCATTGGAAAGGGGCTCAGTTCATGACTTTCTTTTTCACTTACTATAAAGAGTTCATGAGAACATAGACTGAGAGGTAACCTAAATCTGTCTTCCAAAGCTAAGGTCATTCATACTTGGATACAGAGTGAACTGTCTCTTAAATTCTTGAAGACGTTCGTTGTGTTTTTGCATTGACTACTGGGGATATCCCATAGGGTGAAGATAACAAAAGTGAAATGAAGAAGGCTAGGGAGGAGGGGAGGAGTAAATAATAGTGTAATTACAAAATATTTTCAGCTTCAAGTGATTATAATGGCTCTGACCACACAATAATTTAATAATTTTATTTGTAAAAGGTAACTAGTAGTAGGATGAGCTTATCAGTCAATTCTTCCTCTTTTCATGCCTCATCATTTAGAGCATACTTGCAACCTATTTATTCTGATGATATTTATGTCCTACCAAACATGTAGGGAGTAACAAATAGTCCCTGAATCATGTTACCAGATCTAATAATGACTAATTGTCTGAAATCTTCCTTTGAAATAATTGACGTGACTTTTTAATTTTAAAATATTTATATCGGTTTTTTAAAGATAAGACATACATAATCTACAATAAGGTAAACTTGTGATCTCTTTTTATTGTTCTCACAAGTCTGCATCCTAAATATCTCTATTACCACTTCCACTTGCAGTTGGTGTTTCCAAACTTGTATATTCTATTAGAAATAACTGAAATAGAACACAACAAGCTAGGCAAAGAGGCCATGTTTTAACATAGTAGGCAAGTAAGGTGCCAGTGGAAATAGTGAGAGCTGCATTTCTACAGAGTATTTTCAGTTTACTAATGATTTGCATTTTATATAATATGCTCAGAAAATTAGTTACTGAAAATAAAAAATATTGGTGAGCATTTAGAAAAATATGGTCATTTCTAAAACAAAATTAAGAAACTCCATTTTTTAACACATCAATTTACACAACAAGTTATACAAGAAAACAAGAAAGCAAGGAATTGCAAAAAACAAAATGCACATATAAAAAAACAAACACGAATGCATATATAGGCACACATGTATATATATACATATGTATTTATGCACACATGTGTCATTATATATGGAGGAATATATTCATTAGAAAGTAAAGTACATTTTGAAATTAAAAGTACTACATTTCAGGTCAGACAAATATGCTACACAGAAAAAAAATAACTCTCTGTAGAAAAATTAAAGGAAAACACATCAAGAAGAAACCCAACTCTTTATGAAATTTTGTATTCATAATAATTTGATAGAGAGTATAATTACTTAATTCAATAAAATGTTCCAAGAGAGTGGATATAGAGAGAATGAGTAAAAATACATGTAAGTGCTTGTTTACTGTAGTCAAAATGACAATACTTAAAATCTAGAACTTAATCAAATAATAGCCTTTAAGGGAAAATTTGTTAATAGAGCCAGCAAGGATGCAAATAATGATGAATTGATTTCGTGTGGTTTGCTGACTTAATCTTAGCTATATAAGAGGAAATAGTAATTGTGTAGACCTCAAAATTGAGTCTAAAATAGAATTTTGTTGGTGGATATAATGATGGATTACAACCAAAAATACAATGCATAGAAATTATGTATTCAAACAGGCTTTATTTAGATTACCAAGAAAACAGAAACTTAAAATCAATAAAATCACACCATTAAAAATATAAACAGTCTAATCAAAACACGGAAAAATGTAGGCATGGATAATTCCCTGAATAAGATATAAAAAAGACACAAACATATTTTTCCTCCATCTTCATTAAATTGGGTATTTCTTATTTACATTTCAAATGTTATTCCCTTTCCTGGTTTTCATGCCAACATCCCGCAAACCCCTCACCCTCCCCTTCTATATGTGTGTTTGCTTCCCCATCCTCCCCCCATTACCGCCCTCCCCCCAAGAATCCCATTCACTGGGGGTCCAGGCTTGGCAGGACCAAGGGCTTCCCCTTTCACTGGTGCTCTTACTAGACTATTCATTGCTACCTATGCAGTTGGAAAATCAGATTTTTAATGGGACAATAAGGTTATAACACTCAAAAGTACTTTTGCAAATGTTTCTACCACTAAAAGAAGAATTATAATACAATGCAAGTTGAAAAAAAAGATTGGGTACCTTTGCAGAGAAATGAAAACTCATTTTCACACCAAAACTAGTAAAAGAAAAAACATGCTTGATAGAGTTCTTCCAGAAGTAACTAGAAGTAAGTAAGTGGTTAAATGTTCCTCATCTAATAACATGGTGAATTTGGGTTCTTCAACAACAAGAACTGCTACTTGTAGGCAAAGAAAAGCTAATCCTTCATGCAAACAACTTAATTCAGAGTAACATAGACCAATAGCAAATTGTACATATTGTGTAAGGCTTCCTCTGCAGTCCTTGCTATGAGTTGGGGAAGGTGTGGTAATACCAGTGAGATTTGTGGTAGCAGTGTAGGTGAGTACATGGTTATGGTTCTGAAAACCCAGACTATTTAGATGACCAGTATACTTAGAGACACTGCATATAAACACACAACATCCACTGAGACAAATAAATGCAAATGAGCTCATTAATAATATGAAATCCTTTCAATTTCCTCATATATTTAAAAGATATCAAACCAAGAGAAGGTTACGCACAAGGTACCGAAGTTCCTGCCTATACTTTTTTGAAACATCCTATGAGTGCATAACTATTTGAAAATAGGAACATTAAAAGGCCTTATGGAAATAGTGACTGAGTTGCAATCTCCCAGGTCAATTAAACAAGAGCTAGACCTCCCTCTACTGGAGGAAATTCAGACAGACTCTCTAGCACATTTTGAAGACATCAATATTGGAATAATTGTAAAGCAATTTGTGCTTATTAGAAGAGTCATACTGAAAATGTGTATACCTAATACCCAAACCCTAGTAATCTGCAGAAATAAAATCATGAAATTATGTAATTGGCACAAAAATATCAAAGATATTTAGCTTTAGATTGTTTAAATTTGTTTTGTCATGAAATATCTTGGTTTCTCCATTGATTGCCTCACAGCAATGGCAGAAACAATGGGTCCTTGTTATATGTTGGAGCATCTTTTGAGTATATAACCAGAATTGGTATAACTGGGTCCTCAGAAGTACTATGTCCAATTTTCTCAGGAACTGCTAGACTGATTTCCAAAGTCATTTTAACATCTTGCTGTCCCACCAGCAATGGAGGAGTGTTCCTATGTCTCCACATTCTCACCAACATCTGCTGTCATCTGTGTTTTTGAACATAGCCATTTGGACAGATGTGAGGTAGAATCTCAGAGCCTTTTTGATTTGTATTTCCTTGTTGACTAAGGATGTTGAACATTTCTTTAAATGCTTCCCAGCCATTCAAGATTCTTCAGTTGAGAATTCTCTGTATAGGTTTGTACTCCAATTTTTTATATGGTATTCGGTTCTCTGGAATCTAACTTTTTGAGCTTTCTGTATATTTGGGATATTACCTCTACCTGATGAACATGGTAAAGATCTTTTCTCAAATTGTGGGTTGCTGTTTTTTCCTATTGACATTGTCCTTTGCCTTCCAAAAGCTTTGCAATTTTATGAGGTCCAATTTGTCAATTGTTCTTAAAGCATAAGCCATTTTTGTTTTATTCAGAAAAATTTCCCCTTTACCCAAGTACTTCAGGTCGATCCCCACATTCTTTTCTATTAGAGTCAGCGTGTCTGGTTTAAGGTAAAGGTCATTGATCCACTTGGACTTGTATTTTGTACAAGGAGATAAGAATGAATCAATTTGCATTGTTGTATATGCAGACTGCCAGTTGAACCAACACCATTTGTTGAAAAGACTATCATTTTTCCACTGGATGATTTTAGCTTCTTTGTCAAAGATCAAGTGATCATAGGTGTGTGGGTTCATTTCTGGGTCTTCAATTCTATTCCACTGGTCTATCTGCCTGTCTCTATACCAATACCATAAGAGTTTATCACTATTGCTCTGTGATACTGCTTGAAGTCAGGGATGGTGATTCCCCAGAAGTCCTTTTATTGTTGAGGATACTTTTAGCTCTCCTGGGTTTTTTGTTATTCCAGATGAATTTGCAAATTGTTCTGTCTAACTATGAAGAAATGAGTTGGGATTTTGATGTGGATTGCATTGAATCTGTAGATTTCTTTTGGTTAAATGGGCATCTTTACTTTATTAATCATGCCAATACGTGAACATGGTAGACCCTTCCATCCTCCGAGATCTTCTTCAATTTCTTTCTTCAGAGGCTTAAAGTTCTTTTTTTTTAAATGTTAACATTTCTTTTTTTTTATTAACTTGAGTATTTCTTATATACATTTCGAGTGTTATTCCCTTTCCCGGTATCCGGGCAAACATCCCCCTCCCCCCTCCCCTTCCTTATAGGTGTTCCCCTCCCAACCCTCCCCCCATTGCCGCCCTCCCCCCACCAGTCTAGTTCACTGGGGGTTCAGTCTTAGCAGGACCCAGGGCTTCCCCTTCCACTGGTGCTCTTACTAGGATATTCATTGCTACCTATGAGGTCAGAGTCCAGGGTCAGTCCATGTATAGTCTTTAGTTAGTGGCTTAGTCCCTGGAAGCTCTGGTTGCTTGGCATTGTTGTACATATGGGGTCTCGAGCCCCTTCAAGATCTTCCAGTTCTTTCTCTGATTCCTTCAACGGGGGTTCTATTCTCAGTTCAGTGGTATGCTGCTGGTATTCGCCTCTGTATTTGCTGTATTCTGGCTGTGTCTCTCAGGAGCGATCTACATCCGGCTCCTGTCGGTCTGCACTTCTTTGCTTCATCCATCTTGTCTAATTGGGTGGCTGTATATGTATGGGCCACATGTGGGGCAGGCTCTGAATGGGTGTTCCTTCAGTCTCTGTTTTAATCTTTGCCTCTCTCTTCCCTGCCAAGGGTATTCTTGTTCCCCTTTTAAAGAAGGAGTGAAGCATTCACGTTTTGATCATCCGTCTTGAGTTTCATTTGCTCTAGGCATCTAGGGTAATTCAAGCATTTGGGCTAATAGCCACTTATCAATGAGTGCATACCATGTATGTCTTTCTGTGATTGTGTTAGCTCACTCAGGATGATGTTTTCCAGTTCCAACCATTTGCCTACGAATTTCATAAAGCCGTTGCTTTTGATAGCTGAGTAATATTCCATTGTGTAGATGTACCACATTTTCTGTATCCATTCCTCTGTTGAAGGGCATCTGGGTTCTTTCCATTTTCTGGCTATTATAAATAAGGCTGCAATGAACATAGTGGAGCACGTGTCTTTTTTATATGTTGAGGCATCTTTTGGGTATATGCCCAAGAGAGGTATAGCTGGATCCTCAGGCAGTTCAATGTCCAATTTTCTGAGGATCCTCCAGACTGATTTCCAGAATGGTTGTACCAGTTTGCAATCCCACCAACAATGGAGGAGTGTTCCTCTTTCTCCACATCCTCGCCAGCATCTGCTGTCACCTGAGTCTTTGATCTTAGCCATTCTCACTGGTGTGAGGTGAAATCTCAGGGTTGTTTTGATTTGCATTTCCCTTATGACTAAAGATGTTGAACATTTCTTTAGGTGTTTCTCAGCCATTCGGCATTCCTCAGCTGTGAATTCTTTGTTTAGCTCTGAGCCCCATTTTTTAATAGGGTTATTTGTTTCCCTGCGGTCTAACTTCTTGAGTTCTTTGTATATTTTGGATATAAGGCCTCTATCTGTTGTAGGATTGGTAAAGATCTTTTCCCAATCTGTTGGTTGCCGTTTTGTCCTAACCACAGTGTCCTTTGCCTTACAGAAGCTTTGCAGTTTTATGAGATCCCATTTGTCGATTCTTGATCTTAGAGCGTAAGCCATTGGTGTTTTGTTCAGGAAATTTTTTCCAGTGCCCATGTGTTCCAGATGCTTCCCTAGTTTTTCTTCTATTAGTTCGAGTATGTCTGGTTTGATGTGGAGGTCCTTGATCCACTTGGACTTAAGCTTTGTACAGGGTGATAAGCATGGATCGATTATCATACAGATCTTTACTTGCTTGGTTAGAATCACACCGAGATATTTTATCTTATTTATGACTATTGTGAAGGATGTTATTGTTTTCTAGTTTATTTCTCAGCCCTCTTATCCTTTGAGTTAATTTTATATTTGACCACTTGCTGAACTTGTATATCAGCTGTAGGAGCTCTCGGATAGAATTTTTGGGTTCACTAATATATAGTATCATATCATCTGCAAATAGTGGTATTTTGACTTCCTCCCTCCCAATATATATGACTTTGATCTCTTTTTGATCTCTATCTGCTGTGGCTAGAACTTAGAGTCAGAGTAGAACTTATATTCAACTTATATTGAATAGGTAGGGAAAGAGTGGGCAGCTTTTTCTTATTCCTGATTTTGATGGGATTGCTTTGAGTTTCTCTCCATTTAGTTTGTTGTTGCTATTGGTTTGGTGTATAATGCTTTTATTATATTTAAGTATGCACCTTGATTTCCTGATCTCTCCAATACTTTTAACATAAATGGGTGCTGTATTTTGTCAAAGGCATTTTCAGTTTCTAATGCGATGATCATGTGGGGTTATTTTTTACTTTGTTTATATAGTGGATTACATTAATGGATTTCACTATATAGAACCATCCATGAATTCCTGGAATGAAACCTACAAGGTCATGATGGCTGATTGTTTTGATGTGTTCATGGATTCAGTTTTAGAGAATTTTATCGAGTACTTTTGCATCAATATTCATAAGGAAGATTGATCTGTAGTTATCTTACTTTGATGGATCTTTTTGTGGTTTAGGTATAAGTGTGACTGTGGCTCCATAGGAAAAAAAAATTGAGTAGTATTCCTTCTGTTTCTATTTTGCGGAATAGTTTGAAGAGTATTGGAATTATGTCTTCTATGAAAGTATGATAGAATTCTGTACTACACCCATCTGGCCCTGGGCTCTTCATTTGTTTGTTGGTTTGAGAGGCTTCTAACGAATGCTTCTATGCCTTTAGGGGTTATAGGACAGTTTAGATGGTTTATCTGATCCTGATTTAACCTTGGTACCTGGTATCTGTCTAAATAATAGTCCATTTCCTCCAAATTTTCCAGTTTTGTTTTGTGTAGCCTTTTGTAGTAGGATCTGATGATTTTTTTAAATTTCCTCAGATTCCATTGTTATGTCTCTCTTTTCATTTCTGCTTTTAATTTGGATATGCTTTCTGTGCCCCCTAGTTAGCCTGGCTAAGGGTTTATCTATCTTGTTGATTTTCTCAAAGAGCTAGCTCCTGGTTTTGTTGATTCTATATATAGTTCTTTTTGTTTCTACTTGGTTGACTTCAGCCCTGGGTTTGATTACTTACTTCCTTCTACTCCTCTTAGGTGTATTTTTCTTTTTATTCTAGAGCTTTTAGGTGTGCTGTCAAGGTGCTAATGTATGTTTCCTCAAGTTTCTTTTTGGAAGCACTCAGGGAGGGGAAAACAGGAAAGGGAATAACAATTGAAATGTAAATAAGAAATACTCAAGTTGGGTTGGGGATTTAGCTCAGTGGTAGAGCGCTTGCCTAGCAAGCACAAGGCCCTGGGTTCGGTCCCCAGCTCCGAAAAATAGAAAAAAAAAAGAATAAAGAAATACTCAAGTTAATAAAGATAAATAAATAAAATTTTAAAAAAAGAAAGGTAAAATAATAAAGTAGAAAAAAACTTTTGAAATCTGTCATCACACTTTGCTTGAAACTTTTAAATGTGATTGGATCCACCATTCACTTCAGTTGTGCTGACCTTATGTAGCTACTAAAGATTATGCGAAAAAGTGCCTGAGGACATGCAGGAAATTCAATAAACTAAATGTTTATTTGGAGAAGAAGAAGAAGGAGAAAGAGAAGGAGAAGGAGAAGGAGAAGGAGAAGGAGAAGGAGAAGGAGAAGAAGAAGAAAAAGAAGAAGAAGAAGAAGAAGAAGAAGAAGAAGAAGAAGAAGAAGAAGAAGAAGAAGAAGAAGAAGAAGAAGAAAGAAGAAGACGAAGAGCTCCTTAGACTAAAAGTCACACAAGTGACTAGAGGATATATCTGGGTATTTTTTTTAAATAAAAAAAGTGTGTATACATTGTTCGCAGGTCTCTAAGACATTATATGCATATCTAGTACCATCAAAGGACAGAAGATGGTATAGAAAACTGAAATTAAGACAACTGTGGGGGGGATAAGTGCACTGACTGCTGGTCCAGAGGTCTTGAATTCCATTCCCAGCACCCATATGATTACTCACAAACATCTATAATGATATCAGATTCCCTCTTTGTGTGTGTGTGTGTGTGTGTGTTTGTGTGTGTGTGTGTGTTTGTGTGTGTATGTGTAGATGGAGAACTCAAATATAAATAAATAGATAAACAAACAGACAAATAAAAGACATAGCTGTTGATCACCTTTTTGGGGCTGATAATCAAACCCAAGTCACTTTCAGGATAAACAAATGGTCTTAACCACTGGGCTTTCTCTCTAGTCCTATGAATGAGATTTAAATTGATATCATCTGCAGTTTGCTAATTAAATCAATATAATGCAAATACTGTATCTCAAAGAATTTCAAAACTTAGTAAATTCAGTCTAGAATTTATGCAGATAGTCAAAAGACAGCATAACTAGAAAAACTGGAAACATAGAAATGTGGCACTAAATTTCTGACTTTATTCTTCTTTATTGTATAAAATCAGAGTGATCAAGACTATGGTATACCCCTGCCTCCCAAAGGCATTGCAGGTATGTCATATGAGTGTCAGTAGGAGGCAGAGAAGGGAAAGGCTATGCAAATGCTCAGCTCACCAACATCCTGACCTAAGAACATCTGAACTATTAGTAGCCTAACATTCCCTGAAAGAACTAAGCCCAAAACACGCTAAATGTCATGATGCAAGAGCAGAAAGTCTTCCAGGATAGGGAACTAGAGACTAAAAGAACCTGGCCTATGACCGAGACCATGGCCATGAGTGAGCCTGAGACAGACAATACATTCAGTGGACACTCAAATGGACAATGTGGGTAACGAGTCACCAGACAACTACCATAAGGCCCAGCATGTAGTTAACCTGTTAAATCCACCAGTCTGAGACCATATTGCATGAGCAGAGTATATTACATGAAAGACTACATCTGACATGACTCCAGACTCCCAGAGAGACCTGTGACATTTGAGAAATACTTAGACTGGGTGATTCATGAGGAGAAGCAGATGGGGCAGCCAAGCCTCTCACTTCTGCTCCCATGAGGTTTATGTTATGACTTGTATCACTGTGGGAGGATACTCATTATGCTGCAGACAGTAATAAATAGCCATATCTTCAGACTCCAAGCTGTTGATGGTCAGAGAATAATCTGACCCAGACCTACTGCCACTGAACCTTGATGGGACCCCATTTGCCAAGTTGGTTGCACCATAAATCATAAGCCTAGGAGATTTCCCCGGTTTCTGCTGGAACCATCTTAAATAATTTCCAATGTCTTGACTTGCCCGGCAAGTAATAGTGACTCTGTCTCCCAGAGATGCAGGCAGGGAAGATGGAGACTGGGTCATCTGGATGTCGCATCTGGCACCTAGGAGTGGAGACATAATGAATATCCACACAATTAAGCATTATAAAGGATGACATCACCCAAATAACAGTCAATACTAATCAGTGAAATTCCCATTTTAGTTCATTTTACCTGGAAACCAGAGCAACAATAACCCAAGAAACTGAGCATGGGCCAGCATGTCCATGTTAAATCCTGACTGCAATGACAATGGCACATGGTGTGACTGGTATATGAAGAAGACCCCAAGGCTATGAAATTAGAGCATGCAAATTACTGGGAACCACTTATTGCTGGAAACAGGTGCAAGGCTTACTCATCTCAGCACTTAGCACAAGATCAGCGTCCCCAGGCGCCTGAGGTCAAACCATGTGTAAGTCTTGAGAGAATGAATTTCTTTTTAAACATTCATAATTATAGATGACCTCTCTACTGTAGGTAGTCTCTATTTTAAATAATACATTTCAAAGAAATACTGGGGTAATATAGAATACCCTGCTGTCATGGAATACAAAACAAAGCAAAAACTATTAGATCTTTAACTCACTCAAATAATTTTGATTGGGTAAAAAATTAATGTCTTCCCTTGGTGAACTGTTTGTAGTAGACATTTCTTGAAATTGAAAGGACAATTGGTCATAACCATTTTCACTGAATTAAAATATAAGATTTTACAGTTTTAATTTTGCTAGCTACGGTTCAATGAGAGGACATACACAGTAGGTGCAAATATAGCACCTTGACCTCAAGAACCTGTGTCACTTGAAGTTCTGACTCTATGTGAAGATGCTGGTACTTTCTTACTGACAAACAAAATGGGTACAACTTTTGCACAGTTTGGCATTCTCCATTTTGTACTTTTTTCTAACATTTGCTATTATTTTCCATAGTTCCTCAGCATAAAGGGTTGAATTGTGATGATAGAATTAAGAACTAAAACAGAAAACTGCTATTTTCAGTTTTTTTTTCTTGAGAAGTAGCTTGAAGAATTAACCTGACTCAGCCTGTAACCGCCCCATCTGAGTTTGGCTTGCAGTCTCCAAACAAGCTAAAATGCAAAAATGTTTGTGTATCCTATATCACAAATATTGAGTATCACAAATCACACATCTATGTCTTTATTATGACCATTCAACATTATTCATCATCAGAAGTACAATCTATTTAGTCTTCAATATGTTGTCCATGGGCCAGGGAATCCTTGGGGTCTTTCAGAAATTAACTATGGAAGGTCCCACATGCTGACTTTCTGAGGGCCTGAACTTGAGTAATGGGTGAGAACAAACACCTAGACATAAGGCAGTTCCTTCAATGTACAGAGCACCATATCATCAAGAGTACCATGCAGCAGCTTTGAGATGGATTAATAGTAATGCAGCCTGTACCCTGCACTCTCTTTCTGTTTGTGGGTCAAAGTCTCCAAAAAAGCTACTATGCACAAATATTTGTGCATCCTCATAACATAAGTATTTGAATACCATAGATCACACATCTATGCCTTTGTCTCAACCATTCAACTCTATTTATCATCAGGAGAAGTACAAGATATTCAGTTTTCAATTCTTTGTCCTCAAGCCAGGGAATCCTTGGGGTCTGTCAGAAACCAACTATGAGAGGCCATACAACACTGAAGCATGAGACTGAATAAGCTGATTTTCCAAGGGCCTGGACTTGAGTGATTTGTGAGAAAGAATAGCTATTCATAAGGCAGTTTCTTCAATATTCAAAACACTATCACCCTCAGGAGTGCCATGCAGCAGTTTTTGTATGGATTGATAATAATGTTGCCTTCTCCATCTCCATCTCTGTTCTACACTCTTATTCTGCTGATATCTAATAACTGTACCTGTTTCTCTCTATGATTTTTGAGGCATGGAAGACATGTCTGAGTTCTCACATGATAGCAACGAAATCCGAGCAAGATTCACTCAGGACGCACTCAACTCATGATAAGAGGAGGATGACAGTTCATCTTAACCTAAAACAAATAAATCATTGGTTTATAGGGCATCTGGGATCTGAATTCTTATATAGCCACTTTAACGTTATGTGCAAATACGAAAAGAATTCTAGAAATATCCAGCTTTCTTTTTCAACTAGCCCTTAGATTGCATTAAGTACTACATAACTTTGTTTTGGATTATACCTGCCTAGGATAGTTTGTGCTGATGGAATAATAATGGGCATTGCTACCTTCTGAAAACATTCAACAGCTTCTTAAGAGACTCTAACTCACACATATTGAGTAAATACCTGTACTTGTTGAGGTTTGTGTGTCCGCTTATTAGGTTGATTAATAAAACAGATTTTTAAAAAGGTCACGTTTTAAGGAAAGAATACAAGCTAAGTGTTTGGGAATAATGGACCTCACTGTACCTGCTGCCAGGCTCAGAGAGAGACTTTCAGCAGTGTGATACAGGATGGAGCAAAGCGGGTGAGATGTGTTGCTGATTGAGAACTAAGATATCCAACAGATATCTTGCAGCACTGGGAGTAGACCTAGTGGGAATAAAAGACAGAATTTTTATTTTTCATATTTTTACAACAACACCTTGCTTTCTATAACTATCCAAGTCTAGGCTCTAGAAGTTTTAAATTGAAATTGACATGTCAAAAGAAATTTTCAGATAGAGTTATGAGATTGAGATGACATGAACATTCTGAAATATACGGCTGATCAGTATAATCATGTGTTTTTTCTAGTAGGGAGAGAGATCGTTGGGTTATACAGAGTGTTTTTACAATGAAAAAAAAAAAGCTTTGGGGGAATAGTGCTCAATGTCCAGGCTAAGGTGGTATTTTCTTGTAAGAATAGTTTTAGTTTTAGGCTCTGGTCCCTGGAATCTAGATGATACTCACAGATCTCATTATCCTTGAGGTTAATTCAGAAGATGGATAACATCTAGAACTCTAAGGAAATTATATTTAATTGAATGTTTTTTACGCACGTTTCAAAAGTAATCCCTCTTCCCGGTTTCCTGTCTATAAACCACCTATCCCATCCCCCCTGCCTTCTTCTATGAGAGTGTGCCCACAACCAGCCATCCATCCCTTCCAGCCTCCCTTCCCTGAAATTCCCCTACCCTGAGGAGTTGAACCTTGGCAGGACCAAGGGCTTCTCCTCTCATTGGTTCCCAACAAGGCCAACCTCTGCTACATATGCAGCTGGAACCAGGGTAATGCCCATGTATACACTTTGGACCGTGGTTTAGTATGTGGGAGCTTTCATTAGTTGGTATTATTGTTCTTATGGGATGGCAAACCCCTTCAGCTCCTTCAATCCTTTCCCTAACTACTCCAATGGGAACCTCATACCCAGACCCTGTCGGGGAGAGAGCTGGACTCTCAGAAATGTGGAAAATCCTGAGAGCTCAGGGGAGACCATCACTACTGCCCACACTCCTGGCCCAAGATGAACCCGCCTAGAACCCTCTGAACACAGGAATCTAGGAGCATCAGTGACAGGATTCTTCTGGTCTCCCCCTGTGCCCAGAGCTGAAAGCCAGTCTCCATGAACTCTGGCACACCTGAGAACAGATGTAACACCACCGCTTCTGCTCTGAGGGACCCGCCAGGAGTCCCCAGGACACAGGAACCATGGAGCAGTCTGGGACAGGATTCTTCTTGTTTCTACCTGTGCCAGAAGCTGAGACGGTTGCACAGTTCTCTGTACCCAGATCTTGAAGGGAAATGAACTGGACTCTCAGAAGTACCAAAAATCCTGACAGCTCAGAAGAGACCACCCATTCTGCTCATATTCCTGTCCTAAGAGGAACCCACCTGGACCCATCTCAACACAGGAATTAGGATCAGTCAGAGACAGGATCCTTCTGGTTTCTGCTTGTGCCTGGTGCTGAATTCCAGGCTCCAAGAGTGCTAATACACCTAAGAGCAGGGGTAAGACCACCACTTCTGCTCAGAGGAACCTGCCTGGAACCTTCAAGACTCAGCAACTCAGGAGCAGCCTGGGAAATAATATTTTTAATCATGTATGAAGTCATTGACATTTAGCCATAGAGAGGCATTTAAAACACTTTCTTTGATTTCTCTAAACCTGTGACATTCCTTAATATTCCAAAAATTCTCAAATTGTTATCAGGTAGTTACAATGTGAAAACTTTGAGATGAGGGAGTTTGAGAGTTATTCATTGCTATAAAACACTGATTGTCAGCTGTGAACATCTCTGGGTAGAAAATTTTAAAAAATAAGTTTACAAAAGGATATGGTTCTTTTCTCTGACAGAAACTCAAATGTCTACCCATCATAATTCCAAAGTATTGCTTCTGGCCCTGAGTTGATGAATAGTATGGTGGTAGAGGGGACATAAGGAGAGTAGCTTTGTTAAAGAGTGAAAGAGCGAAAATAATACAGAGTTACCATGAGAGATTAAAGCACAAGGGCAAAATCAAAAATGAAAATCAGAAAAGAAAACTCAGAAAATAACTTTTCTTCAGAAACATTATGCAGTTACATTTTGATCTAAGGAATCTCTTATTTCCTTCCATTTCCTAATGTTTCCTAATGGTATAATCTACTAAAGATTAAGCTTTCAACTGGGCACTTGAGAACACTGCAGATTCAAATTATAACATTATTTCCTCTGCCCCCAAATCTTCATCATTGTATTAAATAAAGAAAATATATTGGGACAAATTATGAACCTTCTAATTATTACAGCTACTGAATTTGAAAAAAAAAGTGAAGTCAAAAGCATCCTGGAAAACTCAGAAATGACTTTAGCTATAAGATCATATAAAATAAGTACAAAGAGAAGCTTGGTTAAGTCAGAGGAACCATCCAGTTTCTGACTGCACTCAAACCTGAAAGTCGGCCACCAGGAGCACTGAAACACCTGAGAGCACAAGTAAGACAAACTCTTCTGCTCTGTGTGATCTTCCTGAAGGCATCAAGACAAAAAAAAGGAGCAGACTAGAAAACGGACCTTCCGATTTCTGCCTGTGCCCTGAGCTGGACTCGTCTACAGCATTTGTACCCAGATCCAGCTGTAGGAAAACAGATCTATAGGAATGCTGACACACAGGCATAGAGGAGGGCCAAGCCACTGTCAGAGACAGCAAGACAGGCTAACACCAGAGACAACCTGATGGTGGGAGGCAAGAACAAGAAAATAAGCAACAGAAACCAAGAATACTTGGCATCATCAGAGCCCAGTTCTCCCACGTAGGCAAATACTGGATATCAAAACACACCAGAAAAGCAAGATTTGGATTTAAAAAACACATCTCATGATGATAATAGAGAACTTTAAGAAAGACATAAATAACTCCCCTTAAAGAAATACAGGATAGCACAAGTAAACAAACGGAAGTCCTTAAAGAAGAAACACAAAAATATCCCTTAAAGAATTACAGGAAAACACAGCATATTAGGTGCAAGAACTGAACAAATCCATCCAGCATTTAAAAATGTAAATAGAAAGAATAAAGATATAACAAAAGGAGACAAACCTGAAAATAGAAAACATAGGAAAGAAATCAGGAGTCGTAGACAAAAGCATCACTAATGGAATACAAGAGATAGAAGAGAGAACATCAGGGGCAGAAGATATGATAGAAAACATTGGCACAACGGTCAACGAAATGGTAAAAAGTAAAAAGCCACTGATCCAAAACATCCAGGAAATCCAGGACACAAGAAAAAGATCAAGTGCAAGGATAAAAGGTATAGAAGAGAATGAAGACTTCCAACTTAAAGGACCAGTAAATATCTTCAACAAATTTGTAGAAGAAAACTTCCCTAAACTAAAAAAGCCATAATCATACAAGAAGCCTACAGAACTCCAAATAGATTGGACCAGAAAAGAAATTCCTCCTGTCACATAATAGTCAAAACATCAAATGCACAAACCAAAGAAAGAATATTAAAACCAGGATGGGGAAAAGGTCAAGTAACATATAAAGGCAGATCTATCAAAATTACATAAGTTTTCTCACCACAGTCTATGAAAGCCAGAAGATCCCGGACAGACGTCATACAGACCCTAAGAGAACACAATGCCTGTCCAGGCTACTATATCCAGCAAAAGTTTCCATTAACATACTCCTACTTCTTTAGGAGTTACAGAACTGTTTAGATGGCTTATCTCATCCTGATTTTACTTTGGCACCTGTTATCCGTCTAGAAAATTGTCCATTTCTAACAAATTTTCTAGTTTCATTGAATATAGGCTTTTGTAGTAGGATCTGAGGTTTTTTTTTTGCAATTTCCTCAGATTCTGTTGTTATTTTTCCCATTTCATTTCTGATTTTGTTAATTTGCACACCCTTTCTGTGACCTCTGGTTAGTCTGACTAAGGGTTTATCTCTCATGTTAATTTTCTCAAAGAAACGACTCCTGGTCTTGATGATTTTTTGTATAGTTCGTTTTGTTTCTACTTGGTTGATTTTGGCCCTCAGTTTGATTGTACTCTGCGATCTAGTCCTTTTGGGTGTATTTGCTTCTTTTTGTTCTAGTGCTTTTAGATGTGCTGTCAAGCTGCTACTGTAATCTTTCTCCAGTTTCATTTTGCAGGCACTTAGAGCTATGAGTTTTCCTCTTAGCACTGCTTTCATTATGACCCTTCACAATGTGCCATCATTTTCATTAACTCCTAAAAAGTTTTAAAATATTTTCTATCTTTCTTGAATTTACTTCATCATTAAGTAGTGCATTGTTCAACTTCCATATATAAGTGGCTCTTCTGTCCTTTTTGTTGTTATTGATGACCATCCTTAGACCGTTGATATCTGATAGGATACATGGAATTTTCAGTCATCTATTATCTGTTAAGGCCTGTTTTGTGACCAATTTTTTGGTCAGTTTTGGACAAAGTACCATTAGGTGCTGAGAAGAATGTCTATCATTTTGTCTTAGGATGAAATGTTCTATAAATATCAGTTAAATTCTTTTGGTTCATAACTTCTGTTAGTTTTGTCTATGTCTCTCTTTATTTTCTGCTTTCATTTTCTTTCGATTGATGGGAGTAGGGTGGGGAAATCTCCCACTATTATTGTGTGTACTTTGAGCTTTATTAAGGTGTCTTTTAGGAATGTAGGTGCCCTTGCATTTGGAGCACAGATATTCAGAATGGAGAGTTCATCTTGGTCGATTTTTCCTTTGATGAATATGAAGTGTCTTTCCTTATCATTTTTGTTAAATTTTAGCACAAACTCGATTTTATATATATATATATATATATATATATATATATATATATATATATATATATCACAGCTTGGCAAGACTACAGAGTAAAATAGAACAATATCAAATTGTACATATTGTGTGAGGCTTTTCTGTAGTCCTTGCTGTGAATAGGGAAAAGGGTACTGACTCCAGTGAGCTCTGTGGTAGAAGCTGCAGGTGAATAAATAATTATGGCTCTGAAAACACAGACTAGTTACATGATCAGTATACTTAGAGACAAAAAAAATGCACACACAACAACCACTGGAAGGACATAAATGTAAATGAGCTCATTAATAATATGAAAATTCTTTCAATTTCTTCATCTATTCTATTTAAAATATATCAACCCAAGAAGATTGTGTGCAAGGTACAGAATTCCTGTCTATTACTTTTTGAAACTACCTATGAGTGCATAACTATTTGAAAATAGAAAACTAAAAGACCTTTTGGAAATTGTGACTGAGTTGCAATCACTATAAGCTATACCTCCCTCTAATGGAGGAAATTGAGGCAGACTCTCTGGTACATTTGGAAGAAATCAGGAATGGATTGATTGTAAAGCAATTTTTGTTCATTAGAAGAGCTCCTGCGGACTAAACCACCAACCAAAGTGTACACATGAAGAAACCCAAGGCTCCAGCAGCATAGGTAGTGATAATGGCCTTGTTGATCATTGATGGGAGAAGAGGCACTTGGTCCTATGAAGGCCTGATGCCGCAGTATAGGAAATTTCCAGTGCAGGGAGGCAGGAGTAGGTGGGTGGGTGGGGAAGTAACCTCATAGAAGTAGGGATAGGAAGATGAGATAGATGGTTTCCGGAGAGGAAATTATCAAAGAGGAAAACATTTGAAGTGTAAATAAAGAAAATATCCAATAAAAAGTAAAAATAAAAATAAAAAATAGATCTATTGGAAAAAAAAAGAGGAGTCACACTGGAAATATATCGAATACCCAAACACAAGTAATCTGCAGAAATAAAATCATTACAGTATTTAAAAGGCACAAAATAGCAAAGATACTTTATATTTAGATTGTTTACATTTGATTTGTCATGAAGTATTTTGGTTTCTCCATTTATGGTAATTGATATTTTTGATGGGTGGAGTAATCTGAGCTGGCATCTGTGGTATTTTCAGGTTTGTAAGCAATCTGCCCAACATCTTATAGTTTTGAGTGTCTGTTGATATATCTGATCTTACACCCATATGTCTGCATTTATACGAACTTGGCCTTTTTCCTTACAACTTTCAATATTCTTTCTGTGTATTTAGTGTTTTGATTATTACTTGCAGAAAGAATTTTCTTTTCTGGTGCAATTTTTTTTGGTTCTGTAGGCATCTTGTACGTTTATGGCCATCTTTTTTTAAGGTTAAGAAAGTTTTTTTCCTATGAGTTTGTTGAAGATGCTTTCTAGCCCTTTGTTGTAGGAATCTTTACTTTCTTCTATTCCTATTATTCTTAGATTTGGTCTTTTCATTGTGCTCCAAATGTCCTAGATGATTTGGGTTAGGAGCTTTTTTCACTTTGTATTTTCTTGGACTGAGGCATTGATATTTTCTATGTTTGAGATTGTCTTTTCAATGCCCTGTGAACTTTTTGAGATGCTTGAATCTGTAGCTTCTCATGTCTTTCCTAGGTTTTCCATCTCAATGGTTCCTCCATTTGTGATTTCATTATTGTTTCTATTTCCATAATTAGATCTCCATAATTAGATTTTTGTTCAATTACTTCAACTATGTTCTTGTATTTTACTGTATTTCTTTAAGGGATTTGTGTGTTTCCTCTATAAGTGCTTCCTTCTGTTTGCCTGTCTTTTTTTGTATTTCCCAAAGAGAGGAATTTTTCTCAATATTCTTTGAGGATAGCAAAATATCCCTTGAACATGAAAGGACACAGAAGTGAATAGAGAATATATCTGTGGTCATAATGTAGACTACTGTTCTTTAAAAACTTATACATATTTACTTTCAATTTTGAAAGGGCATTATATAACTGTCCCTCAAAGGACAGATATGGTACTGAATTCTCTGGAAATGAAGATAAAGACAGTTTTGGGTCACCTAGTTTGTAAGAATCAATCACAGGCCCCTATCAAGAGTACAAATGCTCTTACCCACTGAACATTCTCTCCAGTCTCATAAAGGGATTTTAAAAGTATATCATCTCCAATTTGCAAATAAACTCAATGTAATGCCAATAATATGCCTGAAAGTGTTTTAAATGTTGATAAATTCAGTCTAGAATTTATGTGGAAAGTTAAATGACAGCAAAAATAAGAAAAGATGAGGTGGAGAAAAACGGTATTATATCTTCTCAACTTATTCTTCTTGGTTGGATAAAACTGCACTAATTATGATTGTAGTGTACTTCTGCCACCTACAGGTAAAGCAGGTATTTCTTTTGTGCCACACGTGTCAGTAGGTGGCATAGAAGAGAGAGGATGTGTCTCTGATCAGTATTCTGACCTTTAAACATCTGAATGATTAGTAGTCTAGCATTCCTTGAAAACAGAAACCCTAAAAAAACAACCAGACCGGAGCCAAGCAGGCTCAGACAGTATGCAATAACAGGAACAGAAACTAGAAGAACCACACTTAGGACCATCATCCCAAGGCAGGAGTGCAATGGGCAACTCTGGCAGACAGAGCAAAGAGCAAGCACAAGATGACCACCACACTGACAGCATGGGGCCCAAAAAAGAAGCTAAACTGAAATGATCACCAGGCGAGCTGAGGAGGGGACTGGGAAACAGACCATGGCTTAGATGATCCCTGCCTACATCCAAAATACATGATAAGGACATAGCAATCCTTAGACCACTCCTGGGACAACCTGAGATACTCAGATACCACAGGCAGAGCTAAGAGAAGAAAAAAAGTGGTAGAGAAGTGAAAAAGAAGGAGGAGCAGAAAGATGTGGGCACAAACAAGAGAGGAAGAACTGGGGACTCAAGAGTCATGAAGAACAAATGATGGGAGTAGCTGAGGATGCACCTGAGACCAAGAAAGTGTTCTTGGCCCTATAGCAGCAGGGTCAGTTACCATCAATGTCCAGGTAGACAGAGATGGACTGATCTGCTTCCCTGGGGACATACTGATGTCTGAGGGCAGTGCAAAACTGGCTCTACCCCTCACCTGCTCATTGTAGTACAGCTGGTCATAGGGACATGGGAGTAGGAAAGCTGGCCCTGGTCCTAGCCACATGTAGTACTTGGGAAAATCAGAGTCCACACATTGTAGGAGTTGTTGGTGATCTGGCCCAGAGGATAGAAACAAGCATGAGATAGCTTGCCTTAGCACTTTTCTCCTGCAGAGCAGGAGAGAGAGAGAGAGAGAGAGAGAGAGAGAGAGAGAGAGAGAGAGAGAGAGAGAGAGACTCTCTTCACACATTAACACCTTTGGCAATAAGTAGACATTGTGCTGCCATCATGAAAACAGGAGAGTGGGACTTGCCTTCTTCAGGTGCAGAACGCAGGATAGCAGACTGGGCAACTTGCCTAAGCAGCACTATAGAGCTGGTCCTGATTGCAGGGGATAGAAGAGCTGGATATGAGGGCCTGGTCATGAGAAAGCTGGCTCTGCCACTTCGGTGATGTGTGGTGACATGAACAAGGGAGGGATGTCCCTCCTCACATTTTACCACCTACAACAGGCAGAAAATATGGCTCTGAGGGTATTGGAGTTTGAGATCTTATTCTGTCCCTTATCTGCTGCAGCATTCCAGAGACTAGACCTTGAATCTCACCTGGACAGCACAGTAGAACTGACTCTGGATCAGAAGATTGTAAGGGAGTTAGTCTTGAGGGCATGAGTGTGGAGGAGCTGGCCCTGCCACTGCTGCTGTGCAGTGGGAGAGAGAAATCACATCCTCTCCTTTTTGCCCTTGCTTCTGGAAGATGACAGGAGAGTTGGCCTCAATGAGGTTTTGAGAGCAGGAAAGCTGGCTCTGACCCTCAATTTTCACAGCACTTTATACAGAAGGCCAAGTATCTGAACTGGGCAGCACATTAAACCTGACCCTACCTATTCATGATGAAGGTGAGGCAGCACCTAAAGCCTGAGCACAATAGAGCTGGGCCTAACTCTTGTCAGCTTTCAATAGTGCAGACAAGGAAAACATACCTTTCTATTCTCTCTCACCACTTTGACGCTGCTCCTAAGGTCATTAGAGTAGATAGGTAATGTCTATCACCAGCTGCATCATTAGGAAGAGTTGGCCCTGCACCTCACCTGGACAGCAAGAAACATTTGGCACTGATTATGGAGGTTTCTGGTGAGACTACAACAAGAGCATGACGTGGACAGCAGGATTGACCAGAAAAGACAACCTCAGGCCTAAATCCAGGGTTTTGAATTGTCCCACCACAACATCTACCCCATCAATGCCTTCCTGAAGTGCATATTGGAGCAAGACGTACAAATCAAAACTACAGGATCTCCACAGGACAACAGCAGAGTATCCAGTAGAAGTCCCAGTGAAGTGTCAATACTGATAGAGAAATAGAAGCCATGGTCCTCTTGTACCAGGCCAATGAGTCATTACAATGAAGATTTGCAATCTTTGAAGTATACACAAAAGTGTGTACTGTAGAGTACACTGTGATACACTATAGTTTCCATGACAAGATATTTTTCTCTGATCAGGTAGGTGATAGTGTGCAAGAGTGAAGGGTTACAGGTATGAAGGTTAGGACAGGTTATGTGTTTGAAGTACATGTGTAAAATCTATAAAAAAATAAAAAATAAATAAATGAGACCTAGCCTAAGAGAGACTGAGAGGAAAGGAAGGAGCGAAGAAGTAAATACACAAACAAACACACACACACACACACACACACACACACACACACGAAGAGAGAGAGAAGAGGGAGACAGACACAGAAGGACAGAGAGAGAAGGAGAGAGACTGAGTGTACTGTAGGTACACAGAGAGGTGGATATATAGATGGATATTATAAAGATATAGGAAACAGATCTTACACAGACACAATTTCAAAAGATGAGGAAATAAAATGTAGAAATCTGTTCCTGTGTTTGTGTTTTGACTGTTTCAAAAACTATGCCCCAGAATATTGATTGTTCAATAATACAATTTCTAGAAGCACATTTAAGACAACCTTTTATTATCTATGATTCCACATAGGCAAATAGGAATTCCACTTCATGCAGTGGGATTAAATGTCATATGAGTATGATTTAATGATATTTGTTTGTTGTAAGCAGATCTGTGAAAATAAGAGCCAGAATAATCCTATCTTAAGTGATGCAGACTGCTGGAATATCAGTACCAGAATCTGGAATTTTAAGACACAGCACAGATGGTTGCCAGGCAGTCTTCCCTTTCCCTGACACTTGGGTTCCAGCATTTCTGAGAAAACCAAAGAATCCTTTCCACTGTAAGCTTTTCCAGGTAATATTTCCCTGCCCCTTAAATACTGACAATTACAAACTAAACTTTTTATTTTATAATATTCCCTTGGAAAGTCAGGAGAAACTTCAACTATTCTTCATGAGTCCAAGCTTATGTTACAACTCCGTAAGGGAAAAACTGTGTCCTCTATTAAGGCAGAAAAGATATTTGGTGCTCTATATTGCTGAAGATGAAAAGACTGAAAGATAGGGTACAAAGTGAGTGATTTAGCTTTACACAGACAAATAAATGACTCTTCATTACCTTTGCTAAAACCTGTGACATCTGAGAGTTTCAGAAGGTCCCTCAAGAGGAGAAGCAGCTGGGACAGCCTAGCCTCTCACTTCTGCTTCCATGGGGATTTATGTAATAACTTGTATCACTGTGAGAGGAGACTCTTTATACTATAGACAGTAATAGGTTTCTATATCTTCAGACTCCAGGCTGCTGTCAGTGACAGAATTATCTGACCCTTGTACACTGCCACTGATCCATGTACTCCATCTGCCAAATTGGTTGCAAGATAGATCAGGTGCTTAGGAGATTTCCCTGATTTCTGCTGGAAGAATATTAAATTACTACTAGTGCTATGACTTGCCCGGCAACTCATAGTCATTCTGTCTTCCAGAGAGGCAGACATGGAGGATGGGGACTGAGTCATCTGGATGTCACATCTGGAACCTAGGAGTGGAGACATGTCAAATATGCACATAGTTAAGCATGATGAAATAAGGACATTCCCCAAATTCCTGTGTAACAGTGAATTCGACATTTAAACTTATTTTACCTGGAAACTGGAACAACATGAACTCAAGAAACTGAGCAGAGGTCTCATGTCCCGGTAGATCCTGAATGCAGTCATACTGGCACAGGTGTAACAGCTATATTGAAGTCCCTAAAGCTGTGTAGTGCATATAAGCAAATAATTGGGAACCATTTAGCAGTGATCACAACTGCAAGGCTTACTCATCTCAGCACTTAGCTTAAGTCCGGGGGACCAAAGTCAGACTGTGTGTGTGTGTGTGTGTGTGTGTGTGTGTGTGTGTGTGTGTGTGTGTGTACAGAGACAGAGAGACAGAGAGGCAGAGAGACAGAGAATCAGAGAGGGACACAAACACATACACACAGAGAGAGAGAGAGAGAGAGAGAGAGAGAGAGAGAGAGAGAAATAGAGAGAGAGAGAGAGATGGAGAGAGAGAATGGCATTTCTATTCAATGATTTAAAGTTAGAGATTGCCTTTCTAATGTATGTAAGCTCTATTTTATATAATATACTTTAAAGATATACTGGGGTTATAAAGAAGAGTATCCTGCAGTCAGAATACACAACAAAGAAGAAACTATTAGATCTTTAACCCACTCAAATAATTATGATATACATATACAGCCACCCAATTAGACAAGATGGATGAAGCAAAGAAGTGCAGACCGACAGGAGCCGGATGTAGATCGCTCCTGAGAGACACAGCCAGAATACAGCAAATACAGAGGCGAATGCCAGCAGCAAACCACTGAACTGAGAATAGGTCCCCTGTTGAAGGAATCAGAGAAAGAACTGGAAGAGCTTGAAGGGGCTCGAGACCCCAAAAGTACAACAATGCCAAGCAACCAGAGCTTCCAGGGACTAAGCCACTACCTAAAGACTATACATGGACTGACCCTGGACTCTGACCCCATAGGTAGCAATGAATATCCTAGTAAGAGCACCAGTGGAAGGGGAAGCCCTGGGTCCTGCTAAGACTGAACCCCCAGTGAACTAGTCTATGGGGGGAGGGCGGCAATGGGGGGAGGGTTGGGAGGGGAACACCCATAAGGAAGGGGAGGGGGGAGGGGGATGTTTGCCCGGAAACCGGGAAAGAAGGGAATAACACTCGAAATGTATATAAGAAATACTCAAGTTAATTAAAAAAAAAAGACAGATTGAAAATCAAAAAAAAATAATTATGATAGTGCCTCTCAACTTCAAACAGCAAGTGAATCATTAATTTGCAGTGCATTCTGGATTTGAATCCTTACCACACCTTCTTTAGCGATATGTGCAAATATGACAGGAATTCTAGAAACATTCAACTTTCCTTTACCTTAGATTGGATTAAGTAACAAATTATTTTGGGTTTGGATTATAACTACATATGAAAGTCTGTGTTGATGATACAGCACTCATCATTGCTACCTTCTAGAAATGTTCAACTAACTAATGAACTTGAAAAAACAGTGTACACCTTAAGATTTGTGTGTGTTCCTAATCAGTTACTTAATAAATATGCCTTCTGTTTTACTTTTCAGATATTTAAAGGTCAAATTTTGAGGAAAAGGTACTGGCTAATAGTTGAGGAATAATGGACTTCACAGTACCTTCCTATAACTGTCCAAGTCTAGGTTTAAACCTTCAAATTTAAAATTGACATGCCAAAATACCCTTTCAAGTATAGTTGGCTTACAAATTTAAGATGATATAGAAATTCTGAAATATATGGGTGAAACTAGTATACCCACATATGTCTTTCATACAGGAAGAGAGGGAGTTGAGTATACAGAGTTGTCGTTACAATGGAAAAGAGAACTGTGGGAGAGAGTGCCCATTGTTCATGTCGATGTAGTGAATTCACCTGACAGTAGAGGAAATATGAAGGAGAGGAGCTTGGTTCAAATAATGAAAGAGATAGCGTGACTTATATCACTTTAGGCCAAGTGTTAGGAACAAAAGCAAAAAAACAAAAGAACAAAACGAAAAACTTTTCTTTAGAGACACTTGCAGTTACCTTTTGTTTCTGACTACAGGCAATCTCTCAGTTTCTTGCACTTCCTAATTGCACACTGTACTAAGGCTTGAGATTTCAACAGAGGCACTCAGTAAACACTAAAGGTATAAATTATAATATTATTTCTCTAGCCCGCAAATGATCTTAAGATGAAAAATACACTGAGACAATTTATGGCTCTGCCAGTATTTACAGATCCTGAATTTTCAAAAGTGACATCATAAACTGCTGGAGATCAAAGAAATGATATTAGCGATAAGATAATTTAAAATCTGCACAAAAGAAGGAGATTAATATATTAAGTATCTGTAATGGTAGAATTTGTGACAAGGTAATTAATGTATTAAATATTTGTAATGGCAGAATTTGTGACACATATTGATAAAGATATTTTGTGTAAATTCAGTCTGTTGAATATATAGAGATCACGTTTCAAAAAGGAAGAAAATAAGAAAAACAGAAAATGGGGTTGAGGATTTAGCTCAGTGGTAGAGTGCTTGCCTAGCAAGCGCAAGGCCCTGGGTTCGGTCCCCGGGTCCGAAAAAAAATAAAAACAGAAAATACATTATAAATTTCCAACAAACATAGAACATGGTGAATATTCTCATTTTAGAAGGACATATAAAAAATCCAAAGCAACAACTGAACAAAAGCAAAGCCATAACCAAACAGTATAAAGAATAAATCATGAGGCACCATGGCCATCCTGAAGAGAATGAAGAGGTTGACAGGAAATCACACAAGCTTTGGCAGCTATAAAATCTATAACTTTGTCTTCTATAGCCGAGTGTTCTATCTTGGGTTGGCGTCATATTTAGCCTACTCTTTTTCTCAAATACATTCTAGGTTCTTGGCATCTATTTCTTCCTAGATCTGGTGCATGCTTTGCATCATCATCAGAAATCAAGCCATTGCCTTCTGAATGTACCTACAGAGATTTCAAAGATGCCATGTACTGGCTAGCCTCGAAGAAATTTCTATGAGGTCTTGTGAGAGGCCTTCATAACACCAAATTTGTTGCATTCACCACTTCTGAAAAACCAGCATCATGCGACAGTGATTGTGTAGTTGTACAAAATTCCCAATCCTGTCCTGACACACAGGAGGCAAGAAAGTGAGTGAACCAAAAAGTGAGGACACAAGCATTCCTCAGAAATATGCCCCCATGGTTATACAATCCAATTCAGTCATCTTCCTTCAGATCCCACACATTCCAAAAACATCACCTGAGGAAGATGATTCTATCCACAAACCTGGGACAGAGGACATGCCTGAATGGCAACTCTTGAACTTTATGCTTCTATTATATTCCTGATATCTGGGTAGGTGAGAATCTAAATACTAATATTATGGAGAAGACCAATGTATTCTTCTATTTTGTTTTTATTATTGAATCTTTAAAAATTGATACAGTGTCTTTTGATCATATTTATTCCTACATTATTAAATACTTTCAAAATAATCTCCCCTCAATTCAACCTCTCCTTTCTTTCTTACTTTATTTTTTTCCATTTCAGAAATGTTATATTTTTAGCATCTCCTAATAGAAGATGAGTCAGAGATTTAAAAGAAAGAAAGTAGCCATACTAGGATAATATGAGGTATAGCATGCTATGTCACTAGTCCTGATTAGTTTCATTTCTAGTTTTTGAAGAAACAAGATATTCACATTTTATAGACTGATCTAAATAGGGATTCAATAGATGGCATATGGCCAAAAAAATGAAATTTTTTCCTTTTTCTAAATCTAGTTTTATCTTTTCTAGCATCTATAGGCTTGAATCACCTATTTGATAAATGTGTCTCTAAAGCCAAGGACCTATAGAAAGCCAGGCAGACCACCCTTCAGACTCAATCCCAAAAACCCATGGAACATGGAACATTTAAAAAGCAATTTATATACTTTAATAAAAGGACAAACAATAGCACAAATATACAAAGTTTTTAATAAGATGATAGAACATGGCAAGTGTCATTTAAAAACATTTATGTGTTATTCGTTGATTTTTTTTCAATGTGCGATGTGCTTGTGCCTGAGTGAGCTTATGTGCATTGTATGCAGGCAGGCAAAAGAGGAGTAAAGAAGAAAGAATTGTGAGCCTATTGATGTGGTGGCTAGGAATGAAACACAGGTCCTCTGTAGGAGCAGAAAATGTTCCTGCCTGCTGTTTCATACTTCCAGCCCCCATTTTTAACAAGAGCATATCGAGGACTTCGTACTATGCAGTTATGTAACACATAATTAGACAGTGGGAGCTAGAATTGTATGAACATATGTTCCTGAAAAAAAAGCATGTCTTCCACTGAACCTTCTGCTAAACTATTACCTTATAAAATCTTTCCTGGTGGTGTAGAAGTAGAAATGTCACAGGTTCAGGGACTAATTACAATTTATCTTGGGCAAATTTTAGAACTTATAACTACCACTCTTCCTCATCCACTTCTTTGTTTGACCTAATATTCTTGTAACTAACAGGCAAAAGGTTTTATTTACAGACCATAAGGTATTGCCAACCACCATGCTAAATAAGAATGCTGTCTGTATCTGAAGCCTACAACTTCTGCCCACTTCTGCTCGCAAACCGAATCTAAAACATCAAAACAATCATCCATCCTGATCAAGTAGGCTTCATCCCAGGGATGGAAGGATGGTTCAATATAAGGAATTCCATCAACTTAATCAACTAAATAAATAAAAAATTCAAAGGGGAAAAATGCAGGATCATTTCATTAGATGCTGAGAAAGCATTTGACAAAATTCAACACACCTTCATTATAAAGGTCCTAGAAAAATCAAGAATTCAAGGTGCAGACCTAAACATAGTAAAAGCAATATACAGCAAACCGGAAGCTAACATTAAAAGAAATGGAGAGAAACTTGAAGCAATCCCACTAAAATAAGGACTAGACAAGACTGCGCACTCTCTCCCTACATATTCAATATACTACTCAAAGTCCTATCTAGAGCACTTGGAATATGAAAAGGAGGTCAACGGGATACAAAATGGAAAGGAAGAAGTCAAAATATCACTATTTGCAGATGATATGATAGTATACTTAAGTGACCCTAAAGTTTCCAAAAGAGAACTAACTACTAAGCCTGATTAACAACTTCAACAAAGTGGCTGGGTGTAAAATTTGCTCAAAGAAATCAGCAGTCTTCCTCTACTCAAGGATAAACAGGGTGAGAAAGAAATTAGGGAAATGACTCCATTCTAAATAGTCACAAATATGATAAAAAAAAAAGACCTCAGTGTGACTCTACCCAAGCAAGTGAAAGATCTGTGGGACAAGTACTTGAAGACTCTGAAGAAAGAAATTGAAGAAGAACTCAGAAGACAGAAACATCTCTCATGCCAATGGATTGGCAGGATTAATAAGAAAAATGTCCATTTAACCAAAAGCAGTCTATAGATTTAATGCAATGTCCATCAAAATAGCAACTCAATTCTTCATTGAGTTAGAAAGAGCAATTTGCAAATTCATTTGGAATACCAAATAAACCAGGATAGTGAAAACAATACTCAACAATAAAAGAACTTCTGAGGAAACCACCATCCCTGACCTCAAGCAGTATTACTGAGCAATGGTGACAAAAGCTGTATGGTATTGGGACAGAGACAAGCAGGTAGATCAGTGGAATAGAAGTGAAGACCCAGAAATGAACCTACACACCTATGGTCACATGTTATTTGACAAAGGAGCTAAAACAATCCAATCGAAAAACAGGATTTTCAATGAAAGGTGCATTTCAACAAAATATCAACTTGTAGAAGAATGCAAATTGATCCATTCTTATTGCCCTGTAAAAGCTTAAGTCCTAATGGATCAAGGACCCCCAAATCAAAGCCAATACTCTCAAACTAATAGAAGAGTAAGTGGGAAGTGCCTCAATCCCAGGGGCACTGGGGATATTTTCCTTCACAAAATACAAATGGCTTATGCTCTAGGATCAAGAATCAACAAATGGGACCTCATAAAATTGTAAAGCATCTGTAAGGCAAAGGACACTGTCATTAAGATAAAATGGCAAACAACAGATTGGTAAAAGGTCTTTAATAATCTTATACTTGATAGAAGTCAAATATCCAAAATATAAAAAGAACTCAAGAAGTTAGTCTCCAGAAAGCTAAATAACCCTATTAAAAATGGGGTACAGAACTGAACAAAGAATTCTCAGCTGAGGAATATTGAATGTCTGATAAGAACATAAAGAAATGCTCAAAATATGTGGTCATCAGGCAAATGCAAATCAAAATTACACTGAGATTCCACCTCACACAAGTCAGAATGGTTAAGATTAAAAAATTCAGGTGACAATAGATGCTGGTGAGGATGTGGAAAAAGAGGAACACTCCTCCATTGTTGGAGGAATTACAAACTGGTACAACCACTCTGGAAATCAGTCTGGAGGTTTCTCATAAAATTGGACATTCCACTACCTGAGGACCCAGCTATACATCTCCTGGGCATATACCCAAATATTCTCCAACATACAACAAAGACACGTGCCCTACTATATTCATAGAAGCCTTATTTATAATAGCCAGAAGCTGAAAAGAACCCAGAAGTCCTTCAACAGAAAAGGATACAGAAAATGTGGTACATCTATATAATGGATTACTACTCAGTGATCAAAATCAATGACTTTTTGCAATTCATAGGCAAATGAATTGAACTAGAAAATATCTTCCTGAGTGAGGTAACCCAATTACAAAAAAGCATGCACAGTATGCACTCACTGATAAGTGGATATTAGCCAAAAAGCTCAAATTACTCAACATGCAATCCACAGACCACATGAAGCTCAAAAAGGACAACCAATGTGCAGGTGCTTCATTCTTCTTAAAAGGGAGAACAAAAAAAATCATAGGAGGGAATATGGAGGCAAAGTTTGGAGCAGAGACTGAAGGAACGGCCATTCAGACCTTCCCCACATGGGTATATAGCATATATATATATATATATATATATATATATATATATATATATATATATATAAATTAAGTAAGGTGGATGAAGCTAAGAAGTGTATGCTGACAAAGTCTGATATAGCAGTCTCCTGAGAGACACAGCCAGAGACTCCAGTGCTAACAGCAAACCATTGACCTGAGAACATGATCCTTTTGGAGGAATTAGAGAAGAATTGAAAGAGCTAAAATGATTTGCAACCTCATAATAACAACAATGCCAACCAAACAGAGATCTCAGGAACTAAACCACTACACAAAAATTATACATGGACTGACCCATGGCTCCAGCTGCATATGTAGCAGAGGATGGTCTTGTTGTGCACCAATGGAAGGATAAACCTTTGGTCTGCCAAGGCTGGACCCCTAGTGTAGGACAATGTGGGGGGCTGGGAAGAGCAGATGGATGGGGAGAGGAAGACCATTATAGAAGAAGGAAAGAGGATGGGAAAGGGGCTTATTTCTGGGAAATCAATAAAGGGAATATCATTTGAAATGTAAATAAAAATATCCAACAAAAGAAAAATATCTGCAGGTAAGCAAGCAGAATCCCTTAAAGAGAAATATGAAAAATCTCTTAAAGTATTACAGGAAAAAGCAAACAAACAGATGAAGGAATTGAACAAAACCATACAGGATTTAAGAATAGAAATAGAAACAATAAAGAAATCACAAAGGTAGATATGGAGATTGAAAACCTAGGAAAGAAGTCAGGAGTCATAGTTGCAAGCATCAACAACAGTATACAAAAGATAGAAGCTAGAATCTCAGGGGCAGAAGATACAATAAAAAACATTGACACAACCATCAAAGACCGTATAAAACACAAAAGCTCCTACTTCAAAACATCCAAGAAATCCAAGACACTATGAGAAGATGAAACCTAAAGATAATAGGTATATAAGAGAGCAAAGAGTCCCAAATTAAAAGGCCAGTAAATATCTTCAACAAAATTATAGAAGAAAACTTCCCAAACCTAACCAAAGAGATGCCCAAAACATAAAAGAAGCCTACAGAACTCCATACAGATTGGACCAGAAAAGAAATTCTTCCCATCATATAACAGTCAAAAGATCAGATGCACAAAAGAAAAAGAAAGAATATTAAAAGCAGTAAGGGGGGTTGGGGATTTAGCTCAGTGGTAGAGCGCTGGCCTAGCAAGTGCAAGGCCCTGGGTTCGGTCCCCAGCTCCGAAAAAAAAAATAAAAAAAAATTAAAAATTAAAAGCAGTAAGGGAAAAAAAGGTCAAGCAACATATAAAGGCAGACCTATAAGAATTACACCAGACTTCTCACCAAAAACTGTGAAAGCCAGAAGATGCTGGACAGATGTCATAAAGACCCCAAGAAAACACAAATGACAGCCTAAGCTTCTATATCCAGCAAAACTCTCAATTAACATAGATGGAGAAACCAAAATATTCTATGACAAAATCAAATTTATACAATATCTTTCCACAAATCCATTCCTGCAAAGGATCAAAGATGGAAATTTCCAACACAAGGAGGTAAACTATACACTAGGGAAAACCAGAAAGTATAATTCTTGCAGCAAAGTCAAAAGAAGATAAACACAGAAACATAATTCCACCTCTAGCAGCAAAAATAACAGGAAACAACTATAACTAAGCCTTAATATCTCTTAATATCAATGGACTCAATTCCTAAAAAGACATAGACTAACAGACTGGATGCATAAACAGGACACAACATTTTGCTGCATACAGGAAACACATCTGAGAGACAAGGACAGACACTACCTCAGAGTAAAATGCTGGAAAACAATTTTCCAGGCAAATAGTCCCAAGAAACAAGTTGGAGTAGTCATTCTAATATCGAATAAAATCCACTTCTTAAACAAAAGAATACACCTTCCTCTCAACACCTCATGGTACCATCTGCAAAATTGAACATATAATCACTAAACAAACAGGCCTCAAAAATGCAAGAAGACTGAAATAATCCCATGAATATGATCAGGTCACCATGGAAAAAGGCTGGTCCTCAATAACAACAAAAACAACAGAGTCATACTGATCAGATTTGATAGAGGTAGACCACCTGAAAAAATTAATACAGGGGAATCAAACAAAAAGAGACTTTGATTCTAAACTTTTATCTTAAGAGTTGTATTTTACAGAGTGCCTACTTGGATTCCTGGTCTCAAGGACTTTCAGCTGGGTCCAGTCGGACATATTGGCTACACCATTTGCTTCATTCTTCCTACCCTCTACCACCAAAGATATCTCAACGCCCATGTACAGCTTGAAAAAGTTATAGAGGAGTTGTCACCTCAATTCCCTGGACTTTGGGGGGCTAACAGTGGTTATTCTAAAGTTGTTTTTATGAGGAATTTAGAAATGGTTATAATTTAACAGGGAGGAATTAGCTAGATTGAGTTAACAGTCATAATCTCATTTGTTAACTAAGCTAAAATCATATCTTTGCTTTGATATAAAATTTATTTGTCAAAAAAGTTTAAAAGTACAAGGTTTAGAGCCAGTCCTTCTATTGATTTCATTACAAACTTCTGAGTTGATTACACATGTGAGTTAAGGGCCAAATAACAAACATATTACTGACTTTGTGAGAGTACTTTCAAGATATTATTAATATGTAAATAGCCAGAAGCTGGAAAGAACGCAGATGCCCTTCAACAGAGGAATGGATACAGAAAATATGATACATCTACACAATGGAATACTACTCAGCTATCAAAAACAATGACTTTATGAAATTCATAGGCAAATGGGTGGACCTGGAAAATATCATCCTGTGTGAGGTAACCCAATCACAGAAAAATTCACATTGTATGTACTCATTGATAAGTGGATATTAGCCCAAATACTCGAATTACCTTAAATATACAGAACACATGAAACTCAAGAAGGATGACCAAGGTTCTCCTTTAAAAGGGAACAACAATACCCTCAGGAGGGAATAGGGAGGCAAAGTTTATAACAGAGCCTGAAGGAACACCAATTCAGACCCTGCCCCACATGTGCCCCATACATATACAGCCACCAAACTAGATAAGATGGATGAAGCAAAAAAGTGCAGGCTGACAGGAACCAGATGTAGATCTCTCCAGAGAGACACAGCCAGAATACAGCAAATACATAGGTAAATGCCAGCAGCAAACCACTGAACTGAAAACTGGACACCTGTTGAAGGAATCAGAGAAAGGGCTGAAAGAGCTTGAAGGGGCTTGAGACCCCCATATGAACAACAATGTCAACCAACCAGGGCTTCCAGGGACTAAGCCACTACCTAAGGACTATACATGGACTGACCCTGGGCTCCAACCTCATAGGTAGCAATGAATAGCCTAGTAAGGGTACCAGTGGAAGGGGAAGCCCTTGGTCCTGCCAAGACTGAACCCCCAGTGAATGGGATTGTTGGGGGGAGAGCGATAATGGGGGGAGGATGGGGAGGAGAACAACCATATAGAAGGGGAGGGGGAGGGGCTAGGGGGAAGTTGGCCTGGAAAATGGGAAAGGGAATAACAATTGTAATGTAAATAAAAAATACCCAATTTAATAAAGATAGAGAAAAAAAGAAAAATATATAGGATATATAGTTATAGTAAAAAACAAAAAAAGATATAAAGACAATAGTCCAGATTGTCTTATACAGGTAGATGGTTTCAAAAACGTCAGATATCCACAAAAATGAGATTTAAAGTTACTGATCTTTTGTTGAGACATATCTGGTCCTAACAGTTCCCATTTGGGGTATTTAACGAAGAATTTGAACATCTCTACCTCCAGGTGAAGCAATACTTTGTGGCTTGGCAGCCACTAGACAAAACTGACTGTTTCATCTGCAGACTAATACTGTCCTGAAAAGTACAAATTATGCAGAATAGTTGACTGATAAAGTCTGCCAAAACAGGGTGATCAGCCCTTCAAAATCTGCATTTCAAGAGTCTGTCAGTTGATTTTGGCAGAAGGCTGAAAACTTGTGCTCACACGTTGCTAACAGGGGACTGTGCTAGTAGAGATTTGTCTCTATAGCCTCTCAGTTTTAGAAGCCGTGTTAGGCTTCCTATCTGTATAGATAATTTGGTCATTCTCAAGTTTCTGATGGGGTTGAAGACTGATTACAGTCTCATAGCCTATCAAGCTGTTTAACTCTGAATATACATATTTTATTGGATAGTTATCAGATAGTATGCAAGCTAGCCAAGATATAATATAGATTTTAAGCCTTTCTTAAGCTGGAATGGATAACTAAATGTTCTGTTTAACTGATATAGTGATGGTCTGGGTGTTGAGTATATCATATGATTTATAAATTATAGAATGGTAATAATTGTACTCAATTTATATATAAGTGAGAAGGCTTTTAACTGGACAAAAAGGGGAAATATTGTGTTTGCCCTGGACTTATCTGTATTTTGATGCTAAATGCACTGCCCCAAGGACAGCTGCCTTGTCTCATACTCAGGAATCAGGTGACTTCACCAGACCCTTCTCCCCATTGAATTTGTAAAATACAGGTGAGAGGCAGGTACAGGATAGAAGGGGGCCTGTCATTGAAAGAGAAAGAAGGATGGATGGGAGAGAAGTTTGAAGGAAGAGGAGGAGACTGGAATGGAAAGGAGGAGAGGAGAGGGAGAGAGAGTAGCCATGGCAGGACAATATGGTAGGTGACATTTAGATTCTACGCTGTACCTTTACAGGTTGTTAAAAATGTTCTTAAGGGATGGATGGTACTGGGCTTTGTATGTTTAGGTGGGCAATTATATCTTACCAATTGGGTCAAAGATTATTGTGTTGTGTGTTCTTTTATGTGACAATTTGAGTGTAGCAAAGTATGTGTCGGCAGGATACACTGGGCCGCTAAGGAGTTGGGATGTATTTCCGCCAAGATATCTAGCAGATATCTTGGGACACTGAGGTGCCAGACCTAATCGGGATAAAAGACAAGATACATTTTTATTTTTTATATATTTACAACAAAGCCCTCATACACATGGAGGCTGAACAATGCTCTCCCCAGTGATAACTTGGTCATGGAAGAAATAAAGAAAAATGAAAGACTTTTTAGAATTTAATAGAAAGGGACAAAAGGAAAGCAGTTCTAAGAGGAAAACTCAAACCTCCAAGTGCTTCCAAAAAGAAACATAAGGAAGCATATATTGGCAGCTTGACAGCACACCTAAAGGCTCTAGAACAAAAAGAAGTAAATACACCCAAGAGTAGAAGGCAGGAAATAATGTAACTCAGGGCTGAAATCAATCAGTAGAAACAAAAAGGACTGTACAAGAATCAACAAATCAATGAGCTGGCTGTTTGTGAAAATAAACAAGATAGATTAACCCTTAGCCAGACTAAACAGAGGGCACAGAGACAGTATCCATAT
Source organism: Rattus norvegicus (assembly GCF_021556685.1). Taxonomy (NCBI): domain Eukaryota; kingdom Metazoa; phylum Chordata; class Mammalia; order Rodentia; family Muridae; genus Rattus; species Rattus norvegicus. Next base: position 98,007,088 of record NC_141537.1, on the reverse strand, counting down.
TAACAAAATCAGAAATCCAAAGGGAGATGAACAAAATAATCTGAGGAAATTCAAAAAGTCATCAGATCCTACTATAAAAGCCAATACCCAAGAAAACTGGAATGTCTGAATGTAATGGACAATTTCCTAGACAGGGAACCAAATTAAATTAGGATCAGAAAGACCATCTAAACAGTCCCATAATTTCTAAAGGAATACAAGCAATTATTAAAAGTCTCCCAACCAAAAAAAAAAAAAAATAGGCCAGGACCTATGTATGGGTTTAGTGCAGAATTCTACCAGACCTTCATTGAAAACTTAACAACAATACCGTTCAAATTATTCCACAAAATAGAATCAGTACGAACACTACTCAATTGCTTCTATGAAGCCACAATTACACTTAAACCTAAACCATACAAAGACCCAGCAAAAAAAGAGAACTTCAGACAGTTTCCTTATGAATATCAATGCAAAATTATTCAATAAAATTCTGACTAAGTGAATCCAAGAATACATCAAAAAAATCATCAATCATGTAGACTTATTCCTAGGGATTCAGAGATCAATCAGTATATGGAAATCCATCAATGTGATTCACTATGCAAACAAACTCAAAGGAAAAAAACACATTAGATACTAAGAAAACATCCAACAAAATTCAACATCACTTCATGTTAGAAGCTGTGGAATGATTAGGAATTAAAAGCCCATACAAAAACATAATAAAAGCAATATACAGAAAACTAAATGGAGAGAAACTTAAATCCCACTAAAATAAGTGACTAAACACGGCTATCTATTCTCTCCCTACCTATTCAATATAGTACTTGAAGTCCTAGCCAGAGTAATCAGGCAAAAAAGGAGGTCAAATGTATACAAATTAGAAAGAAAGAAGAAAATATCACTGTTTGCAGATGATTTGATAGTATACTTAAATGACCCCAAAAGTTCCAAATGAGTGCTCCTAAACCTAATAGACTATACGCAAAGTGGTTAAATATAAAATTAATTCAAACAAATCAGTAGTCTTCCTCTAACCAAAGGATAAACAGGCTGAAAAAGAAAGTAGGGAATCAATACCCTTCACAATAGTCAAAAATAATATAAAATACCTCAGTGTGAATGTAGCTAACCGAGGAAAACTCTGTATGAAAAGAAATTCAAGTCTCTAAAGAAAGAAATTGAAGATCTCAGGTTCATAGATTGGCAGAATTAATATTCTAAAAATGGCCATCTTGCCAAAAGCAATCCACAGATTCAATGCAATCCCCATCAAAATCTAACTCAATTCTTCATAGATTTAGAAAGAGCAATTTGCAATGAGAACGTGTTGCACGTTCAATTAAGAAAGCATTAATTGATCATCAAATTGTTTACCATTTGTTAACTATTAATAATGAACAGAAATCCACATTCCAACCGAAGTCTTTAAATGTGGAGAGCTATCTTTCAAAGTCAATGATGGTAACAAAGAAAAGAAAGGAGAGCTGGACAGAGAAGATAAAAGAAGGGATGGATAAAAGGGGAGGGAGGGATATATAGAGAAGAAAAAGAAGAGCTCTTTTCAATAAATGAAGGCATATTAATTTGAAAAAAGATGACTTCCTAACGGAAAATGTCTATACTTGCATTGAACCCATGATCCTAAGAATTTGTGACTCTCTGTAAGAAAAGGCATGAAAGTAGATGAAAGTAGAAGGGAGACCAATTGGAAAGAAAAGAGACCAAGGTCAGCATGAGTAGGAAGAGCTTAAGAGATAGAAATAGTTAATGTTGAGCAAGAGACAGAGAAATTGAGAAATAAAAGAAATACGAGAGACATGGGGAGGGAGAGAGTTTGATGGACAGACAGTTAGTTGTTAGGTAGATAGGGAGAATGAATAACAGGCAAATATACAGACAGACAGATAGATTTATTGATTCAAGACAGCATCCATGAAAACCCTGGAGACCTCCAGAACAAAACTGATGGGGGGGGTGCCTTACACAAGAGTTAGAGTGAAGAATAAATATTGTGAGGTAGGAATATGTAGAAAAACCATTGCAGTGAAATGAGTCATCCTGAAAATACTAAGCTACTGAATCATATCACAGGGCAAGAAGGGCATAAAGCAGGTTGGGGATTTAGCTCAGTGGTAGAGCGCTTGCCTAGCGAGCACAAGGCCCTGGGTTCGGTCCCCAGCTCCGAAAAAAAGAAAAAAGAAAAAAGAAGAAGGGCATAAAGCACTCTGAGTCTGTACCTTGATTTACTGTATGAGAATAACTTGCATACAAAAGGAACTGCTTTGCCCGTCAGGGTATAGAAGTAAGAGCTATGTTCCTATACTTCCTATAGATGCTCCCTTTGTTGCTGCTGAATCTGGCCTTACAGAGCTGCTGTAAAGTTCAATTATTCATGAGGGCTTCCAGTCCATATTGTGTTCTCATTCAACAAAGCATCATGTTCATCAAAAATCCCATAATCACCCTAAGATGCAAACTAATTTATATCTTCCACAGACTGAGAAACAATGGAGAAACATGCTAAAGCCACTCACACAATGATGTCCTGTCCCAAACCTGCCTTTGAATGCAGGTTACACAGCAACTAAGAAGAACCACATCTCAGTAAGTGGGCATAACTCAGCTTTCAAAGACTGGCCACTGGGACACCTGCAAGCTTCCGTGGACATGGATTACAAGTGAATGACACTGACTACACTAATGTACACAACTGAAAACTAAATATAACCTAGTGTTCCCAGGAATATTTCCACAAGAAGGTCTTTCATTCTGAAAACCATCAACAAAACTTGTAAAGCCAACAATTATATGCCACAGTCATTTCCTTGATGAACACTGCAAGTCTTGAAGCCAGCATAGCTGTTTCGACAATGTGCCAGCAGAGCCGAGCCACACTCTGTGATTGCTGACCTTTACTACCAATCTGAGTCTCTGCATGTTAAAGTCTTGGGGCTACTAACATAATGATGCCATCATGACTTCTCTGACAAAATTATTTCTGAATTCCCCTGAGTCTCCTGAAATTACTACTCCTGCTCACAAGGAAGTAGCCTTAGTTGACCCAACTTGGGAATCTTCTTGGTACCTTGGCGATTGTTATCTCCTCCTAAGGAAGTTCATTAAACAAAATAATTAGAATAGTTTCAACCCAGAGGAGGCTGTCAAGGTTCAGCAGGACAGGAAAAATGACAATAGATAATAGCACAGAACTCCTTTTACAGCATATATAGAATTTCATAGAATTATAACCTACGATATGACAAACCATTCATTCTTAGCCACTAGTAAACATTCAGCAACAAAAGCTAAAAAGATTAAGATTACATGATACTATGTGTACATGATCCAAGAATGATATAAACAAATGTAAGAAAAATGAAATTTTAGGATTTATCAGTCTTGGAAATGATTGATTTACACTGGGATTTATAAAGTTAAGTAATGCAGACACAAAAAAATTCCTTTATTAGACAAATACTTATAAGATTGCAACTAACCACTCCTACACATACTATGCCTAAACTCTCAGAATTAGGCAAATCTGGAAACAATCTGAGTCACTATTAAAAAATAATACAGGCTGCCTAAAGAATGGTAATTCATATGCACTGACTTGGATTCTATCTATATTCTATCTAAGCATCTTGAAAGCATATGCTACTGCCAGCCAGAGAACATGCTTCCTTGCTTCCTTGCTTCCTTGCTTCCTTGCTTCCTTGCTTCCTGGTTTCCTTAAGGTAATATGATTTGCAGAATTTTAAGAATAAGGATATGGAGTTGTTGATAATAAAATTTTTCTACCCGTGGGTAACCTGGAACCCTGGGAATACTAAAAAAGTATTCCCAGGACAAAGTGATATGATCTGTAGTTCTTGAAACCAGGAGAGTCCTAAATCTGTATAAACAAAGAAATTTTCTGTCTTTTAGTTGGTGAGGGTTGAAAGCATCCCAGTCTTGGTGTCTTACTCACCTCTCCCCTCTCCTGATCCTCACAGTGAATCTGGAACCCATTCATGATGCCAGCCCCCAGCTATTATGCCAGAATAACAAAGATCAACATAAAGACTTAAGAAACAATCAAAAGGAAGTAAAAGTAAATCTCTAAATGAATATACTGAATTTCTGGTAGCACTGTCCCTCAGAAAATAAACTTACAAAATTAATTTAAAAGACATTTAAAATAATGCTCCCAAGACTACCTAGAAAGAAAAAAAGCATATGGATAGACTTCTAAAATTAATAAATGGAAATAGGAATGAGAATTAGAAAAACACACACTTCATTGAAAGGAAGCAATAGAAATGAATCTCAAAGAAGTAATGAAAAATAGATAGAAATCATCAAAAGTGAGCTAGATTAATGAGATGAAATTGTCCCGATGCAAACAACACACAATGGCCATAACAAGAAGGACTGGAAATTGGTGACACTTGAGATTTAGTCAAACCACTCATCCAGTCAGATGAGTTTAGCTAAAGCTCTCAACTGCAAACAATTACTCAAGTTCCCCAGCCCCTCCCTCTCACACAGACACAGAGTGCTCTGCTCTCCAGTCAAGCACCACAGTGCCCGGTGGTCTGCCCCATGCAAGAAAGTTTTTGTTAGTGTCTGTATCACTGTGTGAGGAAAATGTGTACCTTGCAAGAAGTAATAAACTCCCAAATCCTCAGCCTCCACTCTGCTGATTTTAAGAGTAAAATCTGTCTCTGATCCACTGCCACTGAACCTATCAGGAATCCCAGAGTACAGTTTGGACACCACAGAGATTAGGCCTTTTGGAGACTGGCCTGGCCTCTGTAAAATCCAATTCAAATATGTGTTTCCATTAGTACCTAAGAGGCTCTGACTTGACTTGCAAGAGATGGAGGCTGGTTGTCCAATGGTAATCAACAAAGACACTGGAGTCTGGGCCATCATAACATCACCACTGGTTTCTGAAATTATAATACAATAGTGCAAAGTCATGTGCAAACTTCCTGAGCAATATTTGTGAAATCCTTTACCTTATTCCTTTCAAGTGAGATCCTGGCAATTTTTGTGATTTAAAAATATTATTTACAAAATTCTTCTCTACAAAACAATTAATTTGAAGGTTCTAAAATATATCAAAGTCTACACCACCCCATCTGATCTATGTCAGTATCTTGGTCTTAGCACAGCCACTCTTACATCTGGAATTTCTCCTCAGGATGTAACAAATCTTGCATGCTCATCCTGGAGAATATGACCTGCCCGATCACAAAATAACAACACACATAGGCAGTGAGAGATCACTTTATCCCCATTCTCCTCCTTTACTTTACACTCTCCTTACCCTCAATCCAGAGCATTACAGAAACAGGAACTGGGCAGGACTCATCATTTTGAGGATATGAGCTTACGAGAATGTTCGGTGAAGGAAAGAGGACAGTTGAGATTATATCTCAAGCCAACAAGACACAGACCACCCTAGAGAGAAATATGCAAATGCTCTTGTCTGAATAACAGTGTACATAGAGAGGATAGTTATGTGGACTTCTTAAATGTGAAAAATAACTCAAAAATGAAAGTAATAAAATAAAATATAGTTACTGAAGGTAGAATATCAGCGTGTTAAAGAGCAATTAATGCAGTTCAAATTATAGTTTGAAATTTACTTCAATTTTGTCTATATAAAGAGACTACTAAATTGAAGAGAAGAAGGGGAATGTAATTAAAACACACAGCTAGTTATCTTCAGGGAGGAAATGAGCTCCCACAACTTTGTGCTTATAGTCTTTCATGCATTCCAAGAGTACAAGTGGGAAGCAATCATTCACCTTTCTCTTCAACTTGTTGACTGTACTATGACTCTGCATTAGAAAATATACATTTAATTATAATCAATGGAATACACTTAAGGGATTAATGTGATTCAAAAATGTAAACTATCAGCATTAAAATACTATAATTCATAAAAATCCATATACTAATTATTACCATATGTTCCATAAATAAAAATCATTCCCATAACATTGTAACCTTTTTTGATCAATATCCTTTATTTTTAAATATCAAACAAACTCTGCCCTTCTAGTAGTTAAGATTTATATTTTTTATGCTATTTTTTACTTTCTAAAATTGAATGAAAGCATGCAGTGCGTGTTCTTCAGTGAATTAACTTTCACACTGCAACTGTTTCTTTAAAGGTTCACTGGCACTCTTTGAATAAATATATAGTATAACTCTGTTGGTGGCTTTTCTGATAATGACAACATTTATTCTTGCATATGGATATTTTCTTTTTTGTACTTTTAATAGTTATTAGTAGAGATACAATGAATGATTTTATCAGATTACACATGAACATATATATATGTATATATATATATATCTTTTTTTGTTTTTTCATACTTTTTTTGATGGTAGATGTGAATGCATACACTTTACTGAGTGTTTATGCTATGGTGACACACTGTCCATGGTCTTAAGTGAGAGTTCAGAGATACCTGTTCCAGAACAGGTAAAGGCAGGTGGGGAATGGCGCCATTCCTGCTGATGAACATAAATGTTTATCTTGAGCAAATACTTAGGAGTGTACTTGAACACTTCCATATGAAATATAAAAACGAGTTTATTGACTGTAAATGGCTTTATTCAGCAATGTTAATGTTTGTAAGCATGACCTTCTCCCAGTCATTGAGACATATATTTCCTTATATTCAAGAGACACTTGATTATTGCATTACTATTTTAATATTTCTTGGCTTTCTGATATAAGGGAAAACTAAGCCCCAAAGTGTAAAGGTAGATGCATTGCTTATACTTAATTTTCAGCTCTCCTTTCATGTTTCACTGTTCATTTTATCTTTTTTATGTAGGTCATTGACTACTCAATCTGAATTTCATATTGTTCCTAGTACCTTCCAGGTTTTTGACAAAATTATGCTACTATTATTAAATAAATGTCCAGATGTTACCACATATAGTTGTCTATAGAATGGTGTTGGCTAGATGTGGCAAATGACTTAGTCATGGTGCCCTTTTTAGCAATGATTTTCATAATTATATTCTCACAAATATTTGGATACTCAATGGCAACTCAAGGACACCAAAAATAGAGCCTCAATTAGCAGTACAGAAAGACTTTGAACAAATTATAATCTCTTCAACAAATGACAGAACAAGTGTATATCTATATAAAAACCATTACATTTAGGCACAAGTAAGTCAGCCATAATGTAAACTACCTGAAAATTATCATAGAGCTGAATGCAAACTTGAAAATAGTGCAGTCTTAAGGAACAAGGTGGGGGAAACTCTAGTTAGCCACAGGTTTTGAAATAAGTTAATACACCACCAATTGGATCAACAACCAAAAGCATATAAGACAGAATTTAATCATGTGGCAAATACTGGTTTGTAGAAAAAACTGTAGAGAGAGTAGATTTTCAAAATCATTTTTTATTAAATTTAATCTTTTTTTTACACTCCAAGTTTTTATTCTCTTTCCAGGCCAACCTCTAATTATTTCCCATCCCATAACTCCTCCCAAGACCCTATCTCTAGGAGAATGTCCCCACCTCCCATCCCTCACCCCCTATCCCACCAGAACTGCCCAATCTCTGGGGCCTCCTGTCCGTTGTGGGTTAGTACATGTTCTCTGACTGAACCCAAACTCGGCAGTCCTCTGCTATATTTTTGTTGGGGCCCTCATCTCAGCTGGTGTATGCTGCCTGGTTGGTGGTCCAATGTCTGAAAGATATCGGGGGCTAGGATAATTGAGACAGCTGGTCCTCTTACAGGATCAACCTCCTCCTCAGCTTCTTCCAGATTTTCCCTAATTCAACCACAGGAGTTAGCAGTATTTGTCCATTGGTTGCGTGCAAAAATATGCATCTGACTCTTTCAGCTGCTTGTTGGGTCTTTTGGAGGACAGTCATGATACATATTTTTTGTGATCATTCCATAGCCTCATTACTGGTGTCAGGTCTTAGGGCCTCCTCTTCAGCTGTATCCTACTTTGTGCCTGTCACTTGACATCTTTTTCCTCAGGTGCTTCTTCAGTTTTGTCCCTGTAGTTCTTTAAAACAGAAATAGTCAGAGTTCGACAGTAAGACTGTGGGACAGCAACCACATCCTTCACTTAATGCCATGTCTTTCTGCTGGAGGTGGGTTCTATAAGTTCCTTCTTCCCCCTGTAGGGCATTTCATCTAAGCTACCTCCCTTTGAGTCCTGAGAGTCCCTCACCTCCCAGGACTCTGGTACATTCTAGAGGGTAATCCCACCTCTTTCCTCCTGAGGATTCCTGTTTCCATTCTTTCTGCAGGCAGTCAGGCTTTCAGTCCATTTTCCCCACACAATACCAATTCATGTTCCCCTCTTCAACAACCTGTCCTCTTTCCCACCCAGGACCCTTCCTCCATTCCCACAAATGATTGCTTTGCTCTCCCTATCAATTGGGATTGAGGTGTGAGGGAGTGAGACCTGGGCCTTTTGGCTTGTTGAACTTTTTGGATTCTGTGCACCATATTTTGGGTGTTCTGTACTTTCTGTTTTTTGGCTGATATCCAATTCTTAGTGAGCATATATCATGCATGTCTTTTGGGGCTGAGTTACCTCACTCAGGAAGATACTTTCTCGTTCCATGTACTTGTCTGCAAAATTCACTGTGTCCTTGTTCTTAATAGCTAAGTAGTATTCCATTGTGTAAATGAACAAAAATTTGTGTAGCCACTCTTCTGTCATGGGACATTTGAGTTGATTCTAGCTTCTGCATGTCACAAACAAGGTCACTATGAACATAGTGGTACATCTGCGCCAGTGGCCTGGTGGGGCATCTTTTGTGGGTATATTCCCATAAATAGTATAGCTGGGTCTTCAGGTATATCTACTTCAAATTTTCTGAGGGCTCTCCAGATTGATTTCCGGAATAGTTTTAGTACTTTGCAATCCCACCAGCTATGGAAGAGTATTCCTCTTTCTCCACATCCACACCTACATGTGCTGTCACCTGAGGTTTTGACCTTAGCCATTCTGATTGTTACAAGGTAGAATCTCAGGGTCCTTTTGATTTGCATTTTTCTGATCACTAAGAACTTTGAATATTTCTTTCTTTTTTTTTTTTTTTTGGAAATCAGTCCCTTTATTGCTTCTTACTTGCTTGACATAACAAATATTTTGACTCTCATGCATCATCTATATAAATATAGTTTCAATCATATTGCATGGGCTTAATCTAGTATTTGATATTAAACTGTTTCCATTATTTTCTATTAAGATGATGTCATTGTTTTAGACTCCTTTAGAATAAATTTGATTAAAATGTTAATTTCTGATTTGGAATATCTTTAACCTACACTTAGTGGTATAAAGAACACTTAAATGAACATTACTTAGCTTGTAAAATTCTCAATATTTTGACAAAATTAACATTTCAAGGTACTATTAGAGATAATGAAAACAAAGTTTGTTTACAAATTGTTATAGTGTAACCTATTTCTCTATGAGCTGATAAAAAATAAAAACAACTTTTATCTGAAGTTTTCAGCCCTCTGTTTCTCTATCAACTAGGTTTTTTTTCTCCATCTTTATTACATTGGGTATTTGAATATTTCTTTAAGTGCTTCTCAGCCATTCAAGATTCCTTTGATGTGAATTCTTGGTTTAATTCTATACCTCTTTTTTTGATTGAGTCAAGAAAATCATTTTGCATTTTTTGAACAATACATTTATTTTTGAAAATTATTCCATAATCATATCCCTTTTGAAAATAGATCAATTATCTCAGCAATCACATTATCAAAGAGAATATATATACTGTAGTTCAGTATAAAAATATATACTATATTTTTTTGATACCAGGCATGTAAGAAAAGTGATTAATAAACTACTACTTATCTGTGAGAAAGCAGCAATTACAGAACACTGACAAACAAAATGATCAAATGTTTGTAGGAAAATCTGAATTTCTATTCACTGTTGATGGAAATGCACATGTTGACACAACCTTCAAGGACAATCTGGTGATATTATTACAGAGCATGTTCTTACTCTGTGATCCTGAAAGCTCTGTATTCACTTAAAGCATTTAAAACTTTATTTTCATACAAAAACCAGCATGAAATATCTATTGCCACTTTTTTAACATTTAAAACCTGGACGTAAAAATGATCCCTCTCTATAAGTGAACGGATAAACAAACTTTAGCATAGCTACCCATAGACTATCACTGAGCACAAAAAAAGGAATGAGACCCTGACATCTGAAAATCCATGGAGGAAACATATTTGCATACTTCATATAGAAACCAGTGTGAATATTTAATTTCCTTATTATGCAAATGATAGGATATTGAGAAAGACATGAAACTATGATGCAGAAAAATCCTAAGTGTTTTCCTGTTGAAGGGAAGAGCTATGCATGGACTTCACAGTACTTCAGGGCAGGGAACAGCGCTGTATGTTCCACAATGGAGAATATGTCCCAATATATACCTTTTCAGCACAACGTCATTAATAATATTAAAGCACAGCAATGCCCTAAGGAAATCATATTCTCAGAGTGACAACAAGAGTTATCCAGAATACATTGAATTCATATATTGCAACAACTGCACCACTTTGTTTAAAGATGTTCATATTAGGAGTGCTAAGCATGCTCAGGACACATGGAGCTTTACTGATTCTCAAACTTCCATGCTTCCAAAAGGAATCTAAACGCTTTACATTCTGACACTTATCCATAGCCAAATGTTTGTAAAATCAACTGTAATTTGCCATTAGTTTCAACTCATAACAATTGAACTTGAGTCTCCAGAATGATGGACACTTGAGGTCTCACATGGGTCTTGATAGTTTCATGTTCTAACTTTTTTACATAAGTGAGTCACTGTATATACTGTGCAAAATATTTGGACAAGTTTTTCTGAGCTGTATTGGAGAGTTCATGGAAGTCATAAAAACAAAAATTTCTTTACTTATAAAAACAGTTCATTCAGCCTGAAGATATGATGCATTTTAGCATTGACCTCTGGGTGCCTGGAGCAGATTTCTTTGTATGGATTAGAACACTGTTCCAATTGCACTTGGGAAAATAACAGGTACCAAGTAACATCTTCATTCAGGCTTAAAAGCCTTTGCTCTGTGTTGTGGCTCAGTGGAATTAATCATGCTTATTAAATCAGGGAAATCATTCTCAGATATGTGATTGTGTAGCTGAAGTGGAATAAAGTCGGTCCAGCTGGAAGGGAACATCTGGGGTTTTCTTAGTTTGATGTACCCAAAACTGCAAGCCTCGTACCACAGAAATGCTCACAACCACTTAAATATCCCATGAGAGACAGATGGGCAGCTCAGATTCACACTTCTGCTTTCCATCACTGGTTCATGTTATGTATCACCAAAAGTGGGAAATGACAACTCTGGGAATAGTAATAAGTTCCACAGTCTTCTAATTCCAGGTTGTTGATGCTAAATCCTGTCTGTGAGCTGCTACCATTGAACTTCAAGTGGATTCCAGAGATGAAATCAGTACCATATTTGATGAGGAAGAGCCTTAGAGTCTGGGTTGTTGTTTGGGAGTAACATTCCTGGAGACAGCACACCACTGGGATGGAGTAGCAGAAGCTAAGCAAGTTCATTGGTCTTAGGCTACTGGTCTCTAGAGTCATTCTCCATAATAGTGTTTAATCTTCCTCAGGGTACATGATGCCTCTGACCTCTGTGGCATAAGTGACGTGGTCTTCCTGCTGTCAATACTTCTCAGTATCTCCATCTCTACCCTTACTGTGCATGAATACATTTGTGGAGGTTGATTCTGGCTCCCTGATGTTTCTTAATTCTAGATCTACAGACTAGACTATTCTCTTACATATCGTGTGACAGAATGGGCTTCTCCTTAAATGCCAGCGTTAAAAGCAAGAAGAATCACAGAAACATTAAATGCCACCAATGGTATTCAATACTGTAAACACTGTAGGCTTTTCATGGGTGTAGGAATGAGAGAGCTGTCTGTTTTAGCCTGTGGTTTTCCCATCACTGAGTCCCACCAATAGAACTCTTGCTTGAGTCACAGTTTGTTTTCCACATTCTACTCTGTATCCTTTCAACTTCCTCTTGCTAATCTGTTTTCTTACTTTTAAAGGTTGCTTTTATTTAATTTTATGGATACAATGGTTTGACTTGCAATTATACTTGATGTTATACATGCCTGTACTCAGCAAAGTCAAAAGAGGTCAGCAGAGAGAGAGACCTCACCGCCTGATCAGGTGGGCACTCCTGAGGCTGCAGAGCGGAGGAGACCACCAACACTGCCCACCCCTGCCCACATCCCTGGCCCAAGAGGCAACTGTATAAGGCCTCTGGGTTCCCGTAGGGGAGGGCCCGGGAGCGGCAGGACCCCTGCGCCTGAGACACTGCCGGAACCTGAAGGAAACAGACCGGATAAACAGTTCTCTGCACCCAAATCCCGAGGGAGGGAGAGCTGAACCTTCAGAGAGGTGGACACGCCTGGGAAACCAGAAGAGACTGCACTCTGTGCACATCCAGGCGCCAGAGGAAAACACCAAACGCCATCTGGAACCCTGGTGCACAGAGGCTCCTGGAAAGAGCGGCGCAGATCTTCCCGGTTGCTGCCACAGCGGAGAGGACTTAGGCAGTACCCCACGAGCAAACTTGAGCCTTGGAACTGCAGGTAGGACCAACTTTTCCCCTGCAAGAAACCTGCCTGGTGAACTCAGGACACATAGAGGCAAAATTCCTCTAAGGCCGGGCACTTCCTGTGTTTATCGGAAGTCCCACACCGGCGGATCCCGGACCGCAGCAGCTCTCTGCTCCCAAACCCCGTGGGAGAGAGACCCCACCGCCTGATCAGGTGGGCACTCCTGAGGCTGCAGAGCGGAGGAGACCACCAACACTGCCCACCCCTGCCCACATCCCTGGCCCAAGAGGCAACTGTATAAGGCCTCTGGGTTCCCGTAGGGGAGGGCCCGGGAGCGGCAGGACCCCTGCGCCTGAGACACTGCCGGAACCTGAAGGAAACAGACCGGATAAACAGTTCTCTGCACCCAAATCCCGTGGGAGGGAGAGCTGAACCTTCAGAGAGGCGGACACGCCTGGGAAACCAGAAGAGACTGCACTCTGTGCACATCCAGGCGCCAGAGGAAAACACCAAACGTCATCTGAAACCCTGGTGCACGGAGGCTCCCGGAAGGAGCGGCACAGATTTTCCCGGTTGCTGCCACAGCAGAGAGGACTTAGGCAGTACCCCACGAGCAAACTTGAGCCTTGGAACCACAGGTAGGACCAATTTTTCCCCTGCAAGAAACCTGCCTGGTGAACTCAAGACACAGGCCCACAGGAACAGCTGAAGACCTGTAGAGAGGAAAAACTACACGCCCGAAAGCAGAACACTCTGTCCCCATAACTGGCTGAAAGAAAACAGGAAAACAGGTCTACAGCACTCCTGACACACAGGTTATAGGACAGTCTAGCCACAGTCAGAAATAGCAGAACAAAGTAACACTAGAGATAATCTGATGGCGAGAGGCAAGCACAGGAACCCAAGCAACAGAAACCAAGACTACATGGCATCATCGGAGCCCAATTCTCCCACCAAAGCAAACACGGAATACCCAAACACACCAGAAAAGCAAGACCTAGTTTCAAAATCATATTTGATCATGACGCTGGAGGACTTCAAGAAAGACATAAAGAACTCCCTTAGAGAACAAGTAGAAGCCTACAGAAAGGAATCGCAAAAATCCCTGAAAGAATTCCAGGAAAACACAATCAAACAGTTGAAGGAATTAAAAATGGAAATAGAAAAAAAAAATGGAAATAGAAGCAATCAAGAAAGAACACATGGAAACAACCCTGGACATAGAAAATCAAAAGAAAAGACAAGGAGCTGTAGATACAAGCTTCACCAACAGAATTCAAGAGATGGAAGAGAGAATCTCGGGAGCAGAAGATTCCATAGAAATCATTGACTCAACTGTCAAAGATAATGTAAAGCGGAAAAAGCTACTGGTCCAAAACATACAGGAAATCCAGGACTCAATGAGAAGATCAAACCTAAGGATAATAGGTATAGAAGAGAGTGAAGACTCCCAGCTTAAAGGACCAGTAAATATCTTCAACAAAATCATAGAAGAAAACTTCCCTAACCTAAAAAAAGAGATACCCATAGGCATACAAGAAGCCTACAGAACTCCAAATAGATTGGACCAGAAAAGAAACACCTCCCGTCACATAATTGTCAAAACACCAAACGCACAAAATAAAGAAAGAATATTAAAAGCAGTAAGGGAAAAAGGTCAAATAACATATAAAGGGAGACCTATCAGAATCACACCAGACTTTTCGCCAGAAACTATGAAGGCCAGAAGATCCTGGACAGATGTCATACAGACCCTAAGAGAACACAAATGCCAGCCCAGGTTACTGTATCCTGCAAAACTCTCAATTAACATAGATGGAGAAACCAAGATATTCCATGACAAAACCAAATTTACACAATATCTTTCTACAAATCCAGCACTACAAAGGATAATAAAGGGTAAAGCCCAACATAAGGAGGCAAGCTATACCCTAGAAGCAAGAAACTAATCATCTTGGCAACAAAACAAAGAGAATGAAAGCACACAATCATAACCTCACTTCCAAATATGAATATAACGGGAAGCAATAATCACTATTCCTTAATATCTCTCAATATCAATGGCCTCAACTCCCCAATAAAAAGACATAGATTAACAAACTGGATACGCAACGAGGACCCTGCATTCTGCTGCCTACAGGAAACACACCTCAGAGACAAACACAGACATTACCTCAGAGTGAAAGGCTGGAAAACAATTTTCGAAGCAAATGGTCAGAAGAAGAAAGCTGGAGTAGCCATTCTAATATCAAATAAAATCAATTTTCAACTAAAAGTCATCAAAAAAGATAAGGAAGGACACTTCATATTCATCAAAGGAAAAATCCACCAAGATGAAGTCTCAATCCTAAATATCTATGCCCCAAATACAAGGGCACCTACATATGTAAAAGAAACCTTACTAAAGCTCAAAACACACATTGCACCTCACACAATAATAGTGGGAGATTTCAACACCCCACTCTCATCAATGGACAGATCATGGAAACAGAAATTAAACAGAGATGTAGACAGACTAAGAGAAGTCATGAGCCAAATGGACTTAACGGATATTTATAGAACATTCTATCCTAAAGCAAAAGGATATACCTTCTTCTCAGCTCCTCATGGTACTTTCTCCAAAATTGACCATATAATTGGTCAAAAAACGGGCCTCAACAGGTACAGAAAGATAGAAATAATCCCATGCGGGCTATCGGACCACCACGGCCTAAAACTGGTCTTCAATAACAATAAGGGAAGAATGCCCACATATACGTGGAAATTGAACAATGCTCTACTCAATGATAACCTGGTCAAGGAAGAAATAAAGAAAGAAATTAAAAACTTTTTAGAATTTAATGAAAATGAAGGTACAACATACCCAAACTTATGGGACACAATGAAAGCTGTGCTAAGAGGAAAACTCATAGCGCTGAGTGCCTGCAGAAAGAAACAGGAAAGAGCATATGTCAGCAGCTTGACAGCACACCTAAAAGCTCTAGAACAAAAAGAAGCAAATACACCCAGGAGGAGTAGAAGGCAGGAAATAATCAAACTCAGAGCTGAAATCAACCAAGTAGAAACAAAAAGGACCATAGAAAGAATCAACAGAACCAAAAGTTGGTTCTTTGAGAAAATCAACAAGATAGATAAACCCTTAGCCAGACTAACGAGAGGACACAGAGAGTGCGTCCAAATTAACAAAATCAGAAATGAAAAGGGAGACATAACTACAGATTCAGAGAAAATTCAAAAAATCATCAGATCTTACTATAAAAACCTATATTCAACAAAACTTGAAAATCTTCAGGAAATGGACAATTTCCTAGACAGATACCAGGTATCGAAGTTAAATCAGGAACAGATAAACCAGTTAAACAACCCCATAACTCCTAAGGAAATAGAAGCAGTCATTAAAGGTCTCCCAACCAAAAAGAGCCCAGGTCCAGACGGGTTTAGTGCAGAATTCTATCAAACCTTCATAGAAGACCTTATACCAATATTATCCAAACTATTCCACAAAATTGAAACAGATGGAGCCCTACCGAATTCCTTCTATGAAGCCACAATTACTCTTATACCTAAACCACACAAAGACCCAACAAAGAAAGAGAACTTCAGACCAATTTCCCTTATGAATATCGACGCAAAAATACTCAATAAAATTCTGGCAAACCGAATTCAAGAGCACATCAAAACAATCATCCACCATGATCAAGTAGGCTTCATCCCAGGCATGCAGGGATGGTTTAATATAAGGAAAACCATCAACGTGATCCATCATATAAACAAACTGAAAGAACAGAACCACATGATCATTTCATTAGATGCTGAGAAAGCATTTGACAAAATTCAACACCCCTTCATGATAAAAGTCCTGGAAAGAATAGGTATTCAAGGCCCATACCTAAACATAGTAAAAGCCATATACAGTAAACCAGTTGCTAACATTAAACTAAATGGAGAGAAACTTGAAGCAATCCCACTAAAATCAGGGACTAGACAAGGCTGCCCACTCTCTCCCTACTTATTCAATATAGTTCTTGAAGTTCTAGCCAGAGCAATCAGACAACAAAAGGAGATCAAGGGGATACAGATCGGAAAAGAAGAGGTCAAAATATCACTATTTGCAGACGACATGATAGTATATTTAAGAGATCCCAAAAGTTCCACCAGAGAACTACTAAAGCTGATAAACAACTTCAGCAAAGTGGCTGGGTATAAAATTAACTCAAATAAATCAGTTGCCTTCCTCTATACAAAAGAGAAACAAGCCGAGAAAGAAATTAGGGAAACGACACCCTGCATAATAGACCCAAATAATATAAAGTACCTCGGTGTGACTTTAACCAAGCAAGTAAAAGATCTGTACAATAAGAACTTCAAGACACTGAGGAAAGAAATTGAAGAAGACCTCAGAAGATGGAAAGATCTCCCATGCTCATGGATTGGCAGGATTAATATAGTAAAAATGGCCATTTTACCAAAAGCAATCTACAGATTCAATGCAATCCCCATCAAAATACCAATCCAATTCTTCAAAGAATTAGACAGAACAATTTGCAAATTCATCTGGAATAACAAAAAACCCAGGATAGCTAAAGCTATCCTCAACAATAAAAGGACTTCAGGGGGAATCACTATCCCTGAACTCAAGCAGTATTACAGAGCAATAGTGATAAAAACTGCATGGTATTGGGACAGAGACAGACAGATAGACCAATGGAATAGAATTGAAGACCCAGAAATGAACCCACACACCTATGGTCACTTGATTTTTGACAAAGGAGCCAAAACCATCCAATGGAAAAAAGATAGCATTTTCAGCAAATGGTGCTGGTTCAACTGGAGGGCAACATGTAGAAGAATGCAGATCGATCCATGCTTATCACCCTGTACAAAGCTTAAGTCCAAGTGGATCAAGGACCTCCACATCAAACCAGACACACTCAACCTAATAGAAGAAAAACTAGGGAAGCATCTGGAACACATGGGCACTGGAAAAAATTTCCTGAACAAAACACCAATGGCTTATGCTCTAAGATCAAGAATCGACAAATGGGATCTCATAAAACTGCAAAGCTTCTGTAAGGCAAAGGACACTGTGGTTAGGACAAAACGGCAACCAACAGATTGGGAAAAGATCTTTTCCAATCCTATAACAGATAGAGGCCTTATATCCAAAATATACAAAGAACTCAAGAAGTTAGACCGCAGGGAAACAAATAACCCTATTAAAAAATGGGGTTCAGAGCTAAACAAAGAATTCACAGCTGAGGAATGCCGAATGGCTGAGAAACACCTAAAGAAATGTTCAACATCTTTAGTCATAAGGGAAATGCAAATCAAAACAACCCTGAGATTTCACCTCACACCAGTGAGAATGGCTAAGATCAAAAACTCAGGTGACAGCAGATGCTGGCGAGGATGTGGAGAAAGAGGAACACTCCTCCATTGTTGGTGGGATTGCAGACTGGTAAAACCATTCTGGAAATCAGTCTGGAGGTTCCTCAGAAAATTGGACATTGAACTGCCTGAGGATCCAGCCATACCTCTCTTGGGCATATACCCAAAAGATGCCTCAACATATAAAAGAGACACGTGCTCCACTATGTTCATCGCAGCCTTATTTATAATAGCCAGAAACTGGAAAGAACCCAGATGCCCTTCAACAGAGGAATGGATACAGAAAATGTGGTACATCTACACAATGGAATATTACTCAGCTATCAAAAACAACGAGTTTATGAAATTCGTAGGCAAATGGTTGGAACTGGAAAATATCATCCTGAGTGAGCTAACCCACTCACAGAAAGACATACATGGTATGCACTCATTGATAAGTGGCTATTAGCCCAAATGCTTGAATTACCCTAGATCCCTAGAACAAAGGAAACTCAAGACGGATGATCAAAATGTGAATGCTTCACTCCTTCTTTAAATGAGGAAAAAGAATACCCTTGGCAGGGAAGGGAGAGGCAAAGATTAAAACAGAGACTGAAGGAACACCCATTCAGAGCCTGCCCCACATGTGGCCCATACATATACAGCCACCCAATTAGACAAGATGGATGAAGCAAAGAAGTGCAGACCGACAGGAGCCGGATGTAGATCGCTCCTGAGAGACACAGCCAGAATACAGCAAATACAGAGGCGAATGCCAGCAGCAAACCACTGAACTGAGAATAGGTCCCCCGTTGATGGAATCAGAGAAAGAACTGGAAGAGCTTGAAGGTGCTCGAGACCCCAAAAGTACAACAATGTCAAGCAACCAGAGCTTCCAGGGACTAAGCCACTACCTAAAGACTATACATGGACTGACCCTGGACTCTGTCCCCATAGGTAGCAATGAATATCCTAGTAAGAGCACCAGTGGAAGGGGAAGCCCTGGGTCCTGCTAAGACTGAACCCCCAGTGAACTATACTATGCGGGGAGGGTGGCAATGGGGGGAGGTTTGGGAGGGGAACACCCATAAGGAAGGGGAGGGGGGAGGGTGATGTTTGTCCGGAAACCGGGAAAGGGAATAACACTTGAAATGTATATAAGAAATACTCAAGTTAATAAAAAAAAAAAAGAAAGAAAAATAAGAAAATCATAAAAAAAAAAAAGAGGTCAGCAGATTCCATAAAACTAGAATTTTAAATGGTTGTGTACCACTAGTTGCATGCTAAGAAGTGAAGCCTGGTCCTCTGAAAGATCGGCTAGTACTCCTAACTGTTTGGCTATCTCTCTAGCTTTTCCTACTACTTCTTCCAAGATTTCCAATATTCTTAATTTCTTTTTCTTTAGAACTTAAATGTCCTGGGTCATCCATGGTGTCGCAAGTCAGAAAACTCTAAATATCAAACCTTGCCCAAAAGTTCCATTAATCTCCTTTTACTTCAAATTTTACTTCTATGAAACTGAAAGTATTCTTCTGTAGTTTTCAACTATCTTGGATCCCTAGCTGTGAAGAAGTCCAGAACTCTCATCATTGTAATGATCTAGCTTTCATTAGAAATACAAATCCCCTGGTCTTTCAGTAATGGACTTTCTCAAGCATTTCTTTTTGGGTGTACTGTCAGATGTTGCTTGTGAAATCTGACAAATGCTTACAGTTGATTATTCATGAAGAGTAGCAGATGGGACAACCAAGCCTCTCACTTCTATTTCCATAGTGGTTTATGTTATGACTTGTATCACTGTGGGAGGAGACTCATCATACTGTAGACAGTGATAGTCTGCCTCATCTTCAGACTCCAGGCTGCTGATGGTGAGAGAATAATCTGACCCAGACCTACTGCCACTGAACCTTGATGGGATCCTAGCTGCCAAGTTGGTTCCACCAGAAATCATGAGCTTAGGAGATTTTCCTGGTTTCTGCTGGTACCAGCTTAAATAATTCCTAATGTCCTGACTTGCCCGGCAAGCAAGAATTTCTCTGTCTATCAGAGATGCAGGCATGGAGGATGAAGACTGGGTCATCTGGATGTTGCATCTGGCACCTTGGAATGGAGACAATGAATATCCGCATAGTATAGCATTATAAAGGATGACATTGCCAAAATACCAGTCAACACTAATCAGTGAAATTCCCATTTTAGTTCATTTTACCTGCAAAGCAGAGCAACAAGAACCCAAGAAACTGAGAATAGGCCTTCATGTCCATGTTGAATCCTGACTGCAATGACAGTGGCACAGTATATGTGTGACTGGTATATGAAGAAGTTCCCAAGACTGGGTAGTGAAGGCATGGAAATCAATGGGAACCATATTGCTGAGTACAGCTCAAAGGCATATTCATCTCAGCACTTAGCATAAGCCCAGTGTCCCCAGATGCCTGAGGTAAAACCACATGTATGTGTCCAGAGAATGAATTTCATTTCAAATATTTAAATTTACAGATGACATTTGTAATATAGTTAGCCTTTATATTAAATAAAACATTTCAAATATAAACTACTATAATATGGAGGAATATCCTGCTGTCAGGGAATATACAACAGAGAAGAAACTATTAGATTTTTAGCTCACTAAAATAATTAAAATTGGTTAACAAAAATAGAATGTGATCCCCTTGTGAAGTGTTTGTAGTAAACGTTTCTTGAAGTTAAAAGGACAGTTTCTCATAACCATACTCACTGAATAAAAACACGAGATTTACAGTTCTAACTTTGCAAACTACAGTTCAAAGAGAGCAAAAACACAGTACGTGCATATATAATACCTTGATCCCAGCAATCTCAGTCACTTGACATTCTGACTCCATATGAACATGGAGGTACATTCATGCTTAGAGACTAAATAGGTGCAACATTTGCAAAGTTTTAGATTCGCCCAATTTTGCTCTATTCTACCATTTTCCATTAGGTCCCACGGTTTGTCAGCATAAAAGTTTGACTGGTGATGATACAGTTGAGTACTATAATGGAAAATAGTGCTATTTCCACATTTTGTTCTTTAGCAATAGTTGGAGGAATTATCTTGATTTAGGCAACAGCCTGACTGTTTGTGGGTCAAAGTCTCCAAACAAGCTACCAGGGAGAAATATTTGTGCATACTTATAACACAAATATTTGAATACCATAGATCACACATCTATGTCTTTGTCTCAACCATCCAACTATATTTATCATCAGGAGAAGTACAATATATCCAGCCTTCAATATTTTGTCCTCAAGCCAGGGAATACTTGTGGTCTTTCAAAAACCAACTATGAAAGACCCCACAGTGTTGCAGCATGAGTCTGAATAGCTAATTTTCCAGGGGCCTGGACTTGAATTATATGTGAAAACAAATACCTAGTCATAAGGCAGCTTCTTCAACATACAAAACACCATCACCCTCAGAAGTGCCATGCAGCAGCTTTTGAATGGGTTAATAGTAATGCTGCCTTTTCTGTCTCCATCTCTGTCCTGCACTCTTATTCTGCTGATATCTAACAAGTAGACCTGTGTCTCTCTTTGATTTATTAGGCATGGAAGACATGTCTGAGTTCTCACATGATAGCAACAAAATCTGAGCAAGATTCATTCAGGACATACTCAATTCATGATAAGAGGAGGATGACAGTTCATCTTAATTTAAACAACAAGTAAATCATTGGTTTAAAGGGCATCTGGGATCTGAATTCTAATACAGTCCCTTTAATTATATGTGCAAATATGAGTAGAATTCCAGAATCATTCAACTTTCCTGTCCAAATAGTCCTTAGATTGCTTTAAGTACTACATAACTTTGTTTTCGATTATACCTGCCTAGGATAGTTTGCACAGATAGTATAATAGTGAGCATTGCTAACTTCTGAAAACATTCAACAGTTTCTTAAGAGACTCTAAACTCACACACATTGAATAAATACCTGTACTTGTTGAGGTTTGTGTATCCCCTTATTGAGTGGATTAATAAAACAAATTTTTAAAAGGTCATGTTTTGAGGAGAGAATACAAGCTAATTGTTTGGGAATAATAGACCACACTGAACATTTCTTTCTATAACTATTCAAGTCTAGGTTCTAGAAGTTTTAAGTTGAAATATACATGAAAGAACTTTTCAGATATAGTTATGAGTTTGAGATGGCATGAACATTCGGAAATATATGGCTGATCAATATAATCACGTGTTTATTCTAGTAGGGAGAGAGAGAGTTGAATTATTCAGAGTATTTTTTACAATGGAAAAAATCTTTTGGGGATAGGGCTCATTGTTCAGGCTAAGGTAGTATTTTCTTTTAAGAACAGTGTTAGCATTAGGCTCTGGTCTCTGGAGTCTAGATGATACCCACAGGTCTCATCATCCTTGACGTTAATTCAAGAGATGGTTAACATCGAGAACTGTAAGGAAGTTATGTCTTTTAATTGGATATTTTTTTAATTTACATTTCAAATATTATCCCCTTTTCTGGTTTTCTGTCCATCAATCACCTATCCCATCCACCTCCCTCTTCTTCTTTGAGGGTGTGCCTCCAACAAACCACCCACCCATTTCTACCTATCAGCCATGAAATTCCCCGACACTGAAGGGTTGAACCTTAGCAGAACCAAGGGCTTCTCTTCCCATTGGTGCCAAACAAGGCAAACATCTGCTACATATGCAGCTGGAGCCATGGGTATGTACAAGTATGTACTTTTTGGATGGTAGTTTAGTACCTGAGAGCTCTCGTTAGTTGATATTGTTGTTCTTATGGGATGGCAAACTCCTACAGCTCCTTCAATCCTTTCCCTAACTCCTCCAATGGGAACCCCATAGCCAGAACCTGTGGGGAGAGCTGTAATCTTAGAAGTGTGTAAAGTCCTGAGGTCTCAAGGGAGACCATCACTTCTGCTCACAATCCTGGCCCAAAAGGAACCTGCCTAGAACCTTCTGGACAAAGGAATCTAGGGGCAGTCAGGGACAGGATCCTTTTGGTCTCCCTCCACACCCAGAGCTGAAAGCCAGTCTCCAGGAGCTCTGTCACACCTGAGAACAGAGGTAAGGTCACTACTTCTGCTCTGAGGGAACTGTCTGGAATCCTCAAGACACAGGAACCCGGGATCAGTCTGGGACAGGATTCTTCCTTTTTCTGCCTGTGCCATGAGCTGACACGGTTCCACAGCTCTTTGTACCCAGATCCTGTGGGGAAGAGAGCTGGTCTCTCAGACGTGCAGAAAATCCTGAGAGCTCAGAAGAGACCACCATTTCTGCTCATATCCCTGTCCTAAAAGGAACCCACCTGAACCCTTCTCAATACAGGAACTTAGGAGAAGTCAGAGACATGATCCTTCTGGTTTCTGTCTGTGCCTGCTGCTGAAAGCCAGGTTCCAGGAGTGCTAATACACCTGAGAGCAGAGGTAAGACCACCACTTCTGCTCAGCGGAACCTACCTGGAACCTTCAGGACTCAACAACTCGGGAGCAGTCTGGGAAATTATATTTTTAATGAGCTATGAAGCAACTGACATTTAGCTACAGAGAGCCAATTGAAAACATTTTTCTTTGATTTCTCTAAGCTTGTTTGTGGCTTTCCTAAATATTCGAGCATTTTTTGAATTGTTATCAGGTGGTTACAATGTGAAAACTTTAAGATGAGAGTTATTCATTGCTATAAAACACTAAGTGTCAGGTGTGAACATCTCTGGGGAGAAAATTTTAAAAAATAAGTTTAAAGGGGGGCATGGTTCTTTTCTCTGACAGAATCTCAAATGTCTATCCATCACAACTCCAAAATATTTCTTCTGGCCCTGAGTTGACAACGAGCATGGTGGTAGAGGGTACATAGGTAGAGTAGCTTTGTTAAAGAGTGAAAGAATGAAAAAGAGAGTGGCTATGAGAGATTAAAGAATAAGTGCAAAAATAAAAATGAAAATCAGAAAAAAAATCAAAAAATAACATTTCTTCAGAAACACTATGTAGTTACTTTTTGATCTAAGGAATCTCTTATTTTTTCCCACTTCTTACGTTTCCTAATGGTATAATCTACTAAAGATTAAGTTTTCAACTGGGCACTTGAGAACATTATAATTTCAAATTATAGCATTACTTCCTCTGCCCACAAATCTTCATCCTTGCATTAAATAAAAATACATTTGAAGCAAATTATGACTCTGACAATCATTACAGTCCTTGAATTTAAAGAAAGTGAAGTCTTCCTGGGAAACTCAGAAATTACCTTAGCTGTAAGATCATATAAAATCTGAACAAAGAGAAACTTTGTGATATCAGGGGCAGTAACCATCCAGTTACTGACTACACCCAGAGCTAAAACCCAGTCACCAGCATCACTGACATACCTTAGAGCAGAGGTAAGACCAAAACTTCTGCTCTGAGTGACCTACCTGCAGGTATCAGGACACAAAAACTCAGGAGCAGGCTAGAAAAGGAACCTTTTGATTTCTGCCTGTGCCCTGAGCTGAGCTAGTCCAACGGCTTTTTCTACCCAGATCCACCTGTAAGAAAACAGTTCTAAGGAGTGCTGACACACAGACATATATGAGGGTCATGTCACTGTCAGAGACAGCAAGACAACCTAACACCAGAGACAACCTGATGGTGAGAGGCAAGTACAGGAACCTAAGCAACAGAAACCAAGATTATTTGGCATCATCAGAGCCCAGTTCTCCCACTAAAGCAAATACTGGATATCAAAACACACCAGCAAAGGAAGATTTGGATTTAAAATCACATATCATGATGATGATAGAGGACTTTAAGAAGTCCCTTAGAGAAATACAGGACAGCACACTTAAACAAATAGAAGCCCTTAAAGAGGAAACACACACACACACACACACACACACACACACACACACACATACAAATCCCTTAAGGAATTACGGGAAAACACAACAGGTGAAGGAATTGAACAAATCCATCCACGATTTAAAAATGAAAATAGAAAGAATAAAGATATCCCAAAGGGAGGCAACCATGGTGATAGAAAACCTAGGAAAGAAATCAGTAGGTGTAGACAAAAGCATTAACAACAGAATAGAAGAGCTAGAAGAGAGAACATCAGGGGCAGAAGATACCATAGAAAGCATTGACACAATGGTCAAAGACAATGTAAAAGGTAAAAAACCCCTAACCCAAAATATCCAGGAAATCCAGGACACAAGGCAAAGGTCAAACCTAAACATAAAAGGTATAGAAGAGAGCAAAGACTCCCAATGTAAAGGGCCAGTAAATATCTTCAACAAAATTATATAAGAAAACTTTCCCAACCCAAATAAAGTGATGTTCATAATCATACAAGAAACCTACAGAACTCCAAATAGATTGGATCAGAAAAGAAATTCCTTTTGTCACATAATAGTCAAAACACCAAATGCACAAAACAAAGAAAGAATATTAAAACGAGGAAGGGGGAAAGGTCAAGTAACATATAAAGAGAGACATATCAGAATTACACCTGACTTCTCACCAGAAATTATGAAAGCCAGAAGATGTCATACAGACCCTAAGAGAATGCAAATGCCAGTGCAGACTACTATATTCAGCAAAACTTCCAATTTACATAGATGGAGAAACCAAGATATTCCATGACAAAACCAAATTTGCACAAAATCTTTCCACAAACCCAGCCCTACAAAGGATAAGACATGGAAAACTTCAACACAGGGGGGAAACTATACCCTAGAAAAAGCAACAAAGTCATCTTCTTGCAACAAACCAAAAAGGAGAAAGTCACACAGAAACAAAAATCCACCTCTAACAGCAAAAATAACATGAAACAAAAATCACTATTCCCTAATACCTCTTAACATCAATGGACTCAATTTCCCAAAGAAAAGACAAGAGACTGGATACATAAAGAGGACCCAGTATTTTCATGCATAAAGGAAACATATCTCAGTGACAAGGACAGACACAACCACAAAGTAAAAGGCTGGAAAAGAATTTTCCAAGAAAGAAGTCTCACAAAACAAGCAGAGGTAACCATTCTACTATGGAATAAAACCAACTTTCTACCAAAATTTATCAAAGAAAGATCAGGAAAGACACTTCATATTCATAAAAGTAAAAATCCACCAAGATGAACTCTCAATCCTAAATATCTATGCTCCAAATGCAAATGTACCTACACTCATAAAAGACACCTTACTGAAGCTCAAAGTACACATTGCAACTCACAGAATAATAGTGGGAGATTTCAACAACCCACTCCCATCAATGGAAAGATAATGGATGCAGAAACCAAAGAGGGACATAGAGAAACTAACAAAAGTTATGAACCAAAAGGATCTAACCAAAATTTATAGAACATTTCATCCCAAAACAAAAGAATATACCTTCTTCTAATAGTACCTTGTCCAAAACTGACCAAACAATGGATAAAAAACAGGCCTCAACATATACAAGAGGAGTGAAACAATCCCATGTATCCTACCAGATAACCACAGACTAAGGCTGGTCATCAATAACAACAAGGACAGAAAACCCATATACAGATGGAAGTTGAACAACGCTCTACTCAGTCACTTGTTCAAGAAAGAAATAAAGAATTGAAAGACTTTTTAGAATTTAATGAAAATGATGACACATTGGGAAGGGACACAATGAAAGCAGTGCTAAGAGGAAAACTCATAGCTCTGAATGCCTCCAAAAGGAAACTGAAGAAAGAATACACTAGCAGCTTGACAGCACATCTAAAAGCTCTAGAACAAAAAGAAGCAAATACAACCAAGAGAAAAAGACTGCAGGGTAAAATCATACTAAGGGATGAAATCAAACAAGCAGAAACAAAAAGACTTATACAAAGAATCATCAAAACCAGGAGATGTTTCTCTGAGAAAATCAACAAGATAAATAAACCC
This sequence comes from Rattus norvegicus, assembly GCF_021556685.1. Classification (NCBI taxonomy): domain Eukaryota; kingdom Metazoa; phylum Chordata; class Mammalia; order Rodentia; family Muridae; genus Rattus; species Rattus norvegicus. The sequence goes on along the minus strand of NC_141537.1, from coordinate 97,980,232 downwards.
TTAGCCAGAATAACCAGAGGGCACAGAGGGGGTCTGCAAATTAACCAAGTCAGAAATGAAATAGAAAATATAACAACAGAATCTGAGGAAATTGAAAAGAACTCAGATCCTACTACAAAAGCCTATATTCAACAAAACTGGAAAATCTGGATGAAATGGACAATTTTCGAGACAGATACTAGGTACTAAAGTTAAATCAGGATCAGAAAATCCATCTAAACAGCCTGTAACTCCTAAAGAAGTAGGAGCAGTTATTAAAAATCTCGCAACCAAAAACAGCCGAGGACCAAATGTGTTTAAGTGCACACTTCTATCAGACCTTCAAAGAAGTGCTCATACCAATACTGTCCAAACTATTCTACAAAATAGAAACAGACAGAGCACTCTCAAATTCCTTCTATGGAGGAACAATTATGCTTAAACCTAAACCAAACAAAGACCCAACAAAGAGAGAGAACATCAAACCAATTCCCCTTATGAATATCGATGCAACAATACTCCATAAAATTCTCACAAACCCAATCCAAGAACACATCAAAATGGTCATCCATCATCCTCAAATAGGCTTAGTCCCAGGGATGCAGCGATGGTTTGATGTACGGAAATCTGTCAATATAATCCACTATGTAAACAAATTCAAAGGGGAAAAAACACATGAATTTCTCATTAGAAGCTGAGAAAGCATTTGGCAAAATTCAACACCCCTTCATGTTAAAAGTCCTGGTAAGATCAGAAATTCACTGCCCATACCTAAACATAGTGAAAGGAATATACAGCAAACCAGTAGCCAACATCAAACTAAAACAAGAGAAAATTGAAGCAATCCCACTAAATTCCGGGACTAGACAGGACTGCCCACTCTCTCCCAACCTACTCAATATAGTTCTCGAAGTCCTAGCCAGAGCAATCAGACAAAAAAGGAGAACAAGGGATACAGATTGGATAGGAAGAAATCAAAATATCACTATTTGCAGACAACGTGATTGCATAATTAAGTGATCCCAAAAGTTCCACCAGAGAACTCTTAAACCTGATAAACACCTTCAGCAAACTGACTGAGTATAAAATTAACTCGAATAAATCAGTTCCCTTCCTCTACACAAAAGAGAAGCAAGCCGAGAAAAAAATTAGGGAAATGAACTCTTCATAATAGCCCCATTTAATATGAAGTACCTAGGTGTGACTTTATCCAAGCAAGTGAAAGATATGTATGATAAGAACTTCAAGGTTCTGAAGAAAGAAATTGAAGAAGATCTCAGAAGATGGAAAGATCTCCCACGCTCATAGATTGGCGGGATTAATACAGTAAAAATGGCCATTTTACCAAAAGCGATCTACAGATTCAGTGCAATCCCCATCAATATTCCAACACAATTCTTCATAGGGTTAGACAGAACAATTTGCAAATTCATCTGGAATAACAAAAAACCCAGGATAGCTAAAACTATCCTAACAATAAAAAGATTTCAGGGGAATCATTATCCCTGGACTCAAGCAGTATTACAGACCAATAGCGATTAAAACTGTATGGTATTGGTACAGAACCAGACAGATAGACCAGTGGAATAGAATTGAACACCCAGAAATGAACCCACACACCTATGGTCACTTGATTTTTGACAAAAGAGCCAAAACCATTCAATGGAAAAAAGATAACATTCTCAGCAAATGGTGCTGGTTCAACTGAAGGTCAGCATGCAGAAGAATGCAGATCGATCCATTCTTATGACCCTGTACAAAGCTTAAGTCCAAGTCAATCAAGGGCCTCCACATCAAACCAGATGCACTCAAACTAATAGAAGAAAAAGTGGGGAAGCATCTTGAACACACGGTAACGGGAGAAAATTTCCTGAACAAAACACCAATGGTTTACGCTCTAAGATCTAGAATCAACAAATGGAATCTCATAAAACTGCAAAGCTTCTGTAAGGCAAAGGACACTTTTGTTAGGACAAAATGCCAACCAACAGATTGGGGAAAGATCTTTACCAATCCTACAACTGATAGCAGGCTCATATCCAAAATATACCAAGAATACATGAAGTTAGACTGCAGGGAGACCAATAAGACTATTGAAAAATGGAATTAAGAGCTAAACAAAGAATTCACAGCTGAGGAATGCAGAATGGCTGAGAAACACTTAAAGAAATGTTCAACATCTTAAGTCATAAGGGAAATGCAAATCAAAACAACCCTGAGATTTCACCTCAGACCAGTGAGGATGGCTAAGATCAAAAACTCAGGTGACAGGAAATGCTGGTGAGGATGTGGAGAAAGAGGAACACTCCTCCACTGTTGGTGGGATTGCAGACTGGTACAACCATTCTGGAAATCAGTCTGGAGGTTCCTCAGAAAATTGGACATTGAACTACCTGAGGACTCAGCTCTACCTTGCTTGGGCATATACCCAAAAGATACCCCAACATATAACAAAGACACATGCTCCATTATGTTCATAGCAGCCTTATTTATAATAGCCAGAAGCTGGAAAGAACGCAGATGCCCTTCAACAGAGGAATGGATACAGAAAATGTGATACATCTACATAATGGAATATTACTCAGCTATCAAAAACAATGACTTTATGAAATTCATAGGCAAATGGATGGAAGTGGAAAATATCATCCTGAGTGAGGTAACCCAATCCCAGAAAAACACACATGGTATGCGCTCATTGATAAGTGGATATTAGCCCAAATGCTCAAATTACCCTAGATGTACAGAACACATGAAACTCAAGGATTACCAAAATGGAAATGCTTCACTCCTTCTTTAAAAGGGGAACAAGAATACCCTTGGGAGGTAATATGGATGCAAAGTTTAGAACAGAGGCAGAAGGAACACCCATTCAGAGCCTGCCCCACATGTGACCCATACATATACAGCCACCAAACTAGATCAGATGGATGAATCCAAGAAGTACAGGCTGACAGGAACCGGATATAGATCTCTCCTGAGAGACACAGCCAGAATACAGCAAATACATAGGCAAATCCCAGCACCAAACCACTGAACTGAGAATGGGACCCCCATTGAAGGAATTTTAGAAAGGACTGGAAGAACTTGAAGAAGCTTGAGACCCCATATGAACAACAATGCCAACCAACCAGAGCTTCCAGGGACTAAGCCACTACCCAAAGACTATACATGGACTGACCCTGGACTCCAACTGCATACATACCGATGAATAGCCAAGAAAGAGCACCAGTGGAAGGGGAAGACCTTGGTCCTGCCAAGAATGAACCCCCAGTGAATGTGATTTTTGAGGGAAGGGCGGTAATGTGGGGAGGATGGGGAGGGGAACACCCATATAGAAGGGTAGGGGGAGGGGTTAGGGATATGTTGGCCCAGAAACCGGGAAAGGGAATAAAAATTGAAATGTAAGGAATAAATACCCAAGTTAATAAAGATGGGGGAAAAAGACCATATTATCTTCATGAGATTGAATTTTAAGTCAGCTTCCTGATTTGCAGGTGTGTTAGCATGTAGACTTTCTATGGTAGGAGAATTGTATTCTGATGATGCCAAAGTATATGAGCTTCTGTTTCTAATGGTCTTGTAGTTGTCTCTCACTATCTCGTTATCCCTGGTGTTAGCTGGTCTGGGTTTCTCTGTCTGGTGCCTGCCTCTTGTGTCCCTGGTCTGTTTCCAATCTCCTGTAGGACTGTGGCCCTATTTGTAGCAAATCTCCTGGGAGGCCATTGGACGGTGTGGTCCTCTGTGGGGCATATATGCTGGTGACCTGTTGCCATGGCTGCAGCTGTTCTCTGGGGAGGCCTTCAGACAGTTTTTCTTCAGAGAAGCAGTCAAGCTATTACCCCGTGTATATCTGTTCTCATGGGAGGCCTTCACACTATGGGTTCTATTTCCCTGTGTGCAGCAGAACTCCTGAGAGGCCTTCAGATTTTGTTGTCTTCAGAAGAGCAGATAAGTTGGTGATCTGTCTCAGCAGGAGGTGCTGGTAAGAAGGCCCACTTTCCCTTAAGAATGCAAAATTACACAAAGAAATTCTCACAAACCAAATCCAAGGACACACCAAAATCATGGTGAATGATCAACTTGACTTCATCCCAGAGTGCAGGATGGTTCAGTATACAAAATCCATCCATGTAACCTACTAAATAAACAAACTCAAAAAAAAAATCCGATGATCATCTCATTAGATGCTGGAAATACTCAGACCTAAAAGGACATGTGTGATATGTGTTCAGTTATAAGTGGACGTTAGCCAAAAAGTACAGAATACCCATGATGCTCCCCACAGACAAAAAGAAGCTAAAAAAAAATCCCAAGCAAGGATGCTTAAATCTCACTTAAAATAATTATAAGAGGCAGAATGAGGGAACTGCATATGAAAGGAAAGAGGGAGGGAATGAGGGCAGGATCGGGTATGGGGAGACACAGGAGAGAGACCCAAAGGGTCAGGAGTATGAATGGAAATCTTCAAGGGATCTGGTAGTCAGAGGTATCTCAAAGAAGTCCAAAAACCTGGAAGGAGAAGGTTCCCAGAAGAAAACACAGATGACTTTAGCTGAGATACCTTATAGTGGGGACATTGAACTTGAAAAGACCTCCTCTTGTTCCCAGGCAGAACCCCCAGTGGAGGGATAAAGACACCAATGCACCAATAAAACTTTGACCTAAAATTTATCCTGTCTAAAAGTGCAGGGACAAAAATGGAGCAGAGACTAAATAAATGGCCAATCAATAAACAGTACAACTTGAGACCCATCCCACAGCCAAACACCAATCCCTGACATTATTAATGATAGTCTGTTATGCTAGCAGACAGGAGCCTAGGATAACCGTACTCTGAGAGCCTCCAAAAAGCAAATGACTGAAACAGATATAGAGACACAAAGCCAAATGTTGGATGGAGGTTAGGGACTCTTATGGTACAGTTCAGAGAAGGATTGAAGGTCCTGAAAGGGGTAGAAACCATACAGTAAGACCATCAGACTCAACTAACCTAGACCCCTGTGAGCTCTCAGAGATTGAACCAACCAAAAAGCATACATAGGCAGGGCCAAGACCCCTGCATATTTGAAGCAGATATGCAGCTAAGACTTCTTGTGGGTCCACCAACAACTGGAGTGAAGGCTATACTTAAAGCTGTAGCCTGACTGTGGTATCTGCTCCCCAACAGAATTTCCTTGTCATGCCTCAATGGGAAACGATGCGACTAATCCTGAGGAGACTTGATGACCAAGTTGTAGGGATATTTAGTGGGCCCACACCCTCTAAGATAGAAGGGGATGGGAAATGGGGGAAGCACTCTGTGAGGGGAAAACAAGAAGGGAAGCAACATTTGAGATATAAATAAAGAAATATAAACTAAAATAAAAAGCTTGGTTTTTGCTTTCTACAGCTTATCCATCCATCAGATACCAAATTGCTATCTTGTTGCCTCAGATTATGCCACCGTTATCTTAAAGTAGATTTCATTATTTTTATGTTTCCTTGGCACTCAGACTAAATTCATTCCCTGAATTTAAACATCTGAAACACATTTCAATCTCTATTATAATTTTATGTACCAGGGCATTGTAAACAGTGCAATCTACCATGATTGAAATTAAAGTTTTCCTTCTGAAGTAATGTTCAAACATGGAGGGTTATTTGTTATCACATACATCTTTCTTTTCTCATTTTATGAGTATACAAGAATGATAGGTTGAATGAGATGTTTCCTGTGGACTCAGATGTTTGATTCATGAACCCTCAGTTAAAGCATGTTCAAAAGGATTGCGAGGTTTTGCCTATTTTTAGAAGTAGTATCATGCAGATGAACCTAAAGGTTTCAAAAGACTCTGGCCATCCTCTGTACTCTCTCTCTCCATCTTTCTTGTGGTTACAGCTGTGACTGCTCATACTTCTTGCTGCCATGTTTTTGCTGGCTACCATCAACTTTATTCATCTAAAATCATATGCCCAATAAAAGGAATCCTTTTATAGGTTGCCTTGAATGTGGTGTTTGGCATAGCATTTAAAAAGTAGTTCAGACTGAAGGATTTCACCTAAAAAAGAAATCTAAACATAAGATACAATCTGGACATTCAAAAGTGAATATAGGAAGATGAACCAGATGGCAACAGAGTCCTACTTTCTTTTTGTGAACTTGCTCAGGAGCATGTCCAAACATAACTGATTTCTTGTCTGTCCCTATAAAAACATTCCTTGTAAAAACAGAGGATTTACAGAGTTAAAAAAAAGTGTTGACTTGCTTGATGCATATATTGGGATATATTGAAACAAAGACTAGATATTGATGTTCCCAGCTTCTCCAAAACATAGAATGTGCTATATGCACACAGTGGAATTATATTCAACTACATAGAAATTTGAAATTAAGAAATTTGCAAGAAAATATCCTGAACTTGAAAATTTGTACTGAGTGACAAAGACAGTATCACCTCTTCACTCTTATAAGTGGGTCTTAACTTTGAACTGTCAGATTTGAACAATTAATCTGGAAGATATAAAAGTGGGACTGTAGAAACTTTGAACTGTCTGGTTTGAATAATTAATTTGGAAGATATAAAAGTGGGACTGTAGAAAGGTCTGAGGGATTGAGAAGAGGCCTTAATGAGGAGAAGAGATAGTAGAATATATGAGATATAAAAGTAGGCAGTTAGCATAATAGGGGCAAAGAGGTGCACTGGGGAAAAGGCAAGGAATAAGGTAAAGGAGAATATGTAAGTATCTAGGAGAAAATCCTCACAGAAGCACACTATTTTCTAACTCTATTTTAAAAGCCCAATCAATGGACAGCATTTGGTGGCATATAATACTCTCATATAGGCCACACAATATTAAACAAAGGCACTGGAATCAAGTATATTAATCATCTTTAGGAGGGAGGCTCCAAGGCCACAAAAATACTAGCTATTTTGAGTTTTCTATTTGCCCACTGGAACTAGTTTAA